>NW_021134663.1:0-59154 GCF_004193835.3 Ostrinia furnacalis
TACTTTCCCATTTGCTTTCTTCTTCCTTAATCCAGTTAGCTCCTTCGTTGTGATCTTGTTCTCGTTCCCATATATCTGCCCAGTAGTTCCTTATTTCTTCTTCAGTTGGTACTCCATTGTTTTCAAGTGAATTATTTATATTATTATTACCTAGTGACCTGTAAAAACCTTTTTCATTCGTTGTAAAGATCTTGTTGTCATTCTTCCTATTTAAAGCCTTTATGTAACGAGCTAAACGGTGTGCTTTGAGTGCAAGTTTTTGTTTTAATGTGTCCAATACATCATGTGGTGTACAGTNTTATTATTATTATTATTATTAATAAAGTAATAAGAGTAGATAAATTAGGGTTTTCGCGAATGAAAGATCCGCTAGATGGCGGGACGTGGATGTGGGGTCTGACTGCTGCGTGATTGGTGAATTTTAACATATCTGTCAATGTCATGTCAAAAATAACCAATCATGCGGCATTTGGACCTTGCGTCTACGTATTGCCTTAAGGCGGATTTTTCATTCGCAAAAACCCTCATTGTGACTTTCCTTACAGTTAACATAATAAGCAACGATGTGCAAGTTGAACTTACCATAAACATCGATGCAGCCGATCTGCCACTTCATGCTAGGCTGGGTGTTGATCTGGCACATATAGCAGCCTCGGTCCTCAGCCCGAAGAGGCCTGATCCTCAGCTGCCAGGTTCTAGGGGCGTCCAGGTTGACCGAGTATCTGGCCCCGAGGACGGCTCTCTCGTGCATCGTCAGCACTGTCTGATCTTCCGCGCGGAGCCAACCCACCTGGTGAAGATATGAACAGTTAAAAATGCAGAACATTATGTACCACGGTATTTAAACGTCCCTGCATTGCGCACCCTTTTGAGAGATATCGAACTCGAGTCGTGTCTCCTCGAAAGGATGCGCGATGCCAAAAGCAAGAGCGTCCACGGAAGACCAACTTCTTGACATGCCCTTTGATTTGACACGGTGGCTCAGTAATGGTTTTTGTTTAAACTTAATGTGCCAAAGTCTTTCTTTTCTACTTTATTATTGGGATACGTCAGTCAAAGGACGTCACTTATATAAATTCTTCCCGAATGTACGCGAACGTCTAACTAGGCGATGGTTAGAAATCGACCATTGCTCGTCGCAGTTCCTCACGGGACATGGCAACTTTAAACATAAACTTCACGAATTCAAACTAGTTCCGTCTCCTTTTTGCGAGTGTTCCTCTGATGATGTCAGTCATGAGCAGTCTGCCCATCATATCTTGTGGGAGTGTGATCTTTGGAAACATGAACGTGATATAATGCTTAATTCAATACAACATACATCTGTTTCCGCAATTTATTACACCGATCTTGTCGCGACAAGGAAAAATTTCCGTGCTTTTAAGCGATTTTGTGAAAAATATTATTGGCAGGTAGTTGCTAATTGCTCATAAGATAGGCCCCCTTAATTTAATTTATTGTCCGTGGTGCATAATCTTTTTCTTAAAGGTTTTAAACCTTTGTTTGTCACCTGTCATCCGCTTTGCAATGGAGGGAAGTCGAACCTTAATTTCGAACTCCTCCTATGTTCTTCTGATTAATTTCGTTGCGGGTCCAATGACAGTTTAACTTTCCCCCGGGACAAACTTGACCTTCATTGGTTGGGTTTTTGTGGCGGTCAAGCTGTAGATCCTGGCTACACAGGAGTTGCAGTGGTGGGAACGAGAGGTGGGAATAGTCCCGTTTTTTTCTACTTTATTATCTAATAGTTGGATTCTATTATCTAGCCCTGGACTAATCAACCTTCACTGGTTAGGTTTCATTTGAGGCCAAGCTGTATAGCCTGACTTGCAGAAGTTGCAGTGATGGAAAAGAGTGGTGGGATAAGTCCCCGTTGAAGATATGAAAGGTGAGGACTGTCTGTTGGGTTGATAATCTTTGCAGCAATCAATTTTGATATATTACGAGATACTTTTTCTGCAAAATAGTTCCTAATACAATTCTCAAAGTCACTTTAGGGACACACCCACTCTTCCCATGGAAGCCATAAGATGTGACTAAGGTTAAAATATATGAACATCAAGATTCCCCGACCCGTCTGCCGGCGTAGAGAGCTATATTTTTTTAAGTACTTGTCTGAAACCATGAACTGTTAAGTTCCGTATTTTCATTCAATTTTCTAATATCTTTAAGTAATCAACATAGTTCAATCAATAAAGACTGAAATACCTAGGCAAATACAGTTTAACCTTCAGCTTACACGCGCCATAGACACTACAAACACAGCAATACAGAAGTAATGAATAAACCAACGAAGACAAAAATCGAAAAAACGTGGCACGAAAAGAAAAAGTGCGATGCGGTATGTTGTACTATTGACATTCGCCTCGCGTGGTGCAGCTTGATTTTTGTGCATTGTTATGCAGCTCGTACAAGGCACAGCCGCCATATTTACGAAACTCGCAACACGTATTTTGGTACAGCACGTCAAGGTAAACAATAGCGTCTTATCTCGTTATAATACAAGCTGTTTTGTAACAAAAATGTATACTTAGGCTGAATTGCACCACCTCTTTGACCGTAACAAGAACGATAACCGGCGTTTTTTGTATAGAGTTTGACAGATTTTTGACGTTTGTCAAAGTTAAAGTAAGATGGTGCAACTCAGCCTTAGTCTCATGTACCTGTCAACTATACGGTTGATATTTCGGGACAACTAAACGGGATCCTAGACAAAACAAAAGAATCCTCACATTTGCCCCCATCGGAGCTCGAACCGGCGACCGTAGCTTACTGTCCTAGGGCTGCAAGGCCCAGTGTCGTACGCGGGTGGAATCCATTTGTGACATACTGTGCCTATCCATGACTCCAGGTATAAAATTTCTCATCACACTAACATTAATTTTTTGTCCCCAGCGGGGTTCAAACTAGCGACCGTAGCTAAAATCATAGTCAGTCCTCGAGGTACAGCCACATTATTATGCTATAGGCATGTGCTAGGGCTGCCGCAGCGCTGTATGCAAGGCCTGTGTGGTACGCGGGTGGAATGCATTTCATAGAAATTCAAAAGTGTGCTGGTAAATGTGCCATTGATTTATTTTAAGCGTTTAGCTTAAAACGGCGAGCGAGAAAATGGCCAAATTGTTAAGGAAAATTATTTTTAATTTAAGAAAAAAATTAACACAAAAGAATTGGGAACGTCACAACAACAATATTAACAGCATTATTGTGTTGCAGCTGGAGGTAAGATAGCCAGTGTGTTTGTTCCTCTGTGGTTGAGGATTTTGGGTGAAACTCGCTTCCACTTTCTGGCTGATCGTTACTTACTTTGGTGTGATAAAGGCCATGCTACATCGTTGCGGATTTTAAAAAATCATGTCTGAATCATTTATTTTAAAATCTGTGAGTGTTAAAGACATATGCACATTGTAACTTTACTCTGAATAAATTTCAAAAAAGTAATATTTTATGATTAGTAAATTTTTCCAAGGTTTTTTCTTTTTATAGACAGCCCTTCTTACACCTTTTTGATGAAAACAAAATTTCACTCTTAAAAGCTTAATATGGATGGGCAGGCGCCCTTCGTCTCCAATAATCACTCACCAAGTTCCTACCTAACTATCACATGCTATTCCTGTTCAGATGGTTAATAGACCAGGTAATCTAGGGCACAAGTGTTTGTTCCCAGGTTATTAGGTGTCTGAAATTTGTTTGGTACAGTCACTCGCAAAAAATAACACGACAATTACGTAAAACAAAAAAAAAACAAAAGAAGCTCGAAATCCTATTTTAAATTTGGAATCAATCGAAAATACAATGTCACTCTTGATTTAACAGTGTAAAAGGCATAATACCAGCTTTACGTACGCTGTTTTAAATTTAGTTCCAATCAACGACACTCAAGCGTGTCTAACAACGATAACAAATATCACACGTCATATTAATTTATTCACAGTTATTCGAGTGACAGGTTGATTTTAGCGCGCTGAAGTCTGTATGTTTTGTTTCAAAATGCTTTTGCATTTTTGCTATGCATTTAGCTGTCGTAATGAGTTTAAATTTAATTCCGAGTACCTTTTCTGTATTGTGAAAAAAATATTTAAAAGTTTTTTCGTCTAAAGAACATCGGACGTATTCCACTTTGAGCACCCGCCCAAATAGCATCTGGCCTATTCCACTTAGAGCACCTATCGAGATTATGGGCCGGTGCTTTTCGTGGAATTTATACATCGATAGGTGCTCTAATAACGCAGCGTGGGACGTCCACCCACAAGGTGGACCGATGACCTGATAAAGGTAGCGGGAAGGCGCTGGATGCAGGCCGCTACCAACCGTGCGATGTGGAAGTCATTGGGGGAGGCCTATGTTCAGCAGTGGACGTCCTGTGGCTGAAATGATGAGGTGCTCTAAGTGGAACAGGCCAGGTGCTATTCGTGCGGGTGATATTCGGGCGGGTTTTCCTCTTGTTTAAAAAATATTTTTACTAAGTTAATTTCAAAAGAGTAAATGAAATAAGAAGAAAGGACCAGTTAATATTACTAAGTGCTTCAACGATGTATGAATGAATATTTGGTACGACATTTTTTAAAACATTTTTTTTTACAAAACCAACCAGTAGCAGCGTCAACAATAGCAATTTCCGCGTCCGACTGTACAGCTGCAAGTTAGTTGGCAGTTGCTAAACTGTCTTATTTCAGTGAAGTTTCACAACTATGCTGAGATGAAATATGATGGGAATTACGGGGCAAATTGTTTCAAAGAAAACTACCTTCGCCATGAGATGCTACATTTATCACAGAGCTTAATGATCGTGTGGTTTCTGTTCTAAAACAAAGGCGGTTTTTGTTTAGAAACTTATTTTAAGAAGATCCCAAATGGTTTGGATTAGAGGACCGGATATTGAATGGACCTGGAATTAAGTGCGCTGAAAATAGGTTTAAGGAAACTCTAAAAATATACCAAATGATAGGGTTTCTGCTTAACACGATGATATTACTGTATCGACTTTTTTTTCAATTACGGGACTTTCGCACCTCTCATTGCCACCGCTGCAACTCCTGTGTTCAGGATCGGATCTACAGCTTGACCGTTTAATAAAAACCCAACCAGTGAAGGTCAAGTTTTTCCCAGGGAAAAGTTAAACTTTCATGCGGGTCGCATTGAGATTAGTCAAAAACATAGGAGTTCGAAGTTAAGGTTCGACTTCCCTCCAATGCAAAATGCAATCTGTTTTCAATGAGGGCTATCGTTTTTATCCTTAACAGTTGGCACCCCTGGCGATTGACAGGACCTTACTCTACAGTGGCGCCATCTTGATGAGTGAAAATGCGATAGTCCTCCTACCACTTTAATTAATTTGAATTTATTTTATTATATTTTTTTTGCCCCTGCGTACAAGGCACCCACTGAAAACCAGTGTCTTGGCACTTGGCAGTAAAATGTCAACTGTCAAGATAATACTGAGTGGGTAACCTCTTAGGCAACATTTTTTTTTCTCCACCTCGTTGTTTTTGTGCTTTTTAGTTGTCAAATAAATTAATTTTCTTTCTTTCTTTCTTTCTTTCACTTTCGCGCTCACCAGTTGGTTCCACTGTCTTCGCTACTAGCAAGTGACAGGACCTTACTCTACAGTGGCGCTAACTGGTGAGCGCTAAAACGATAGCCCTCATTGTGTAAGAATAATGAAAAGTTATTGATTATTTCAAAAATAGTTGTTTAATTGTTTACTCATTCTGTCAAAATGTCTTCACTAACCATGTTAAGGAAAATTATAGCAATTGCTTTTAAATTTAGTTAATAAAGGGGCCGGTCTTTGTGGAAATCCTTGGGGGAGGCCTTTGTCCAGCAGTGGACGTCTTTCGGCTGAAACGAACGAATAAAGGGGCCGGTTATACCACGCGCAATCACGTCACGACGATGACGCGTAAAGCGGAGTTATAATTTAAATTGTAGTCAAGCAATCACTGACATCCACCGCTATTAGTGCCGTTATTAGCCGTACACGCAGCAATTACGTCAGAATTTGTCACTCGTGACTTATTTTATTAAACTATCCAGCTGTGCAACACGTAATTCACAGTTTACATTCCAGCCTACCAATACTTCGTATTTTTAGGGGCTGAATGTAGTTGTAAAGTCAAACTACTTTTCCAGACTTAGGTACATTATTAATTTATCAATTAACTACTTAGTCCTAATTAAGGTAAGGAGTTTGATTAACAAATTGATTTTGTATTATTAAAAAAGAACAATTACCATGTTTCAGCCTTTTTTCTTAACAAAGACAAATCATTTCATTCAAATATTTAAAACGTTAAAAGAGTACGCACAGAGCATGACACGTGTCATGTTAAGTACGTAACAATAGTGCGTTAAAACAATTGCATAACGAACTTGTAGCTGATGTACGGGTAGCACGGGCAAACACGGCACGCGGAAACGAGTAAACCAAAGTTATAATTTAATTTGTTGTCAAACAATCAGCGTCAACCGCTGCTATTAGTTCCGTTATTAGCCATACACGTAGTAACGACGCCAGAATTTGTCACTCACGTCTTAATGTGGCATACAATGAGTTGTCAGCAATATTGCAGAAGTTGGGTCATCCCGCGTAGTATCTCGGCCGTATATCAAGCAAAGTGTTAAAGTTGGTGGGCCTCGGGCAACTTACTTAGCGAGTAAATGAGCCTTCCACAAATGATGATTGTAATAAATGTGACTGGGATATATAGACAAAAGTAGAACGGCTGGTTTTAATAAGTATAATATTAATACATATTTTGATTTGAAACGACAAAAGTTTTCTCATTAAAACACGGCTGTGCAACAATGTGCGTAGGTGCTATTCATGGATGTCAAGGAAATCATTGACTTATATTCCATTAGAAACAGTTCCTAAGATGTCAACGGGTCCAAAGATAGTCTATTTATACAAAGAGTCGCTAGCAAAGTAGCAAAGTACGTTAATTTAAAATATCATTAAGTGGAATTTATATAACAACGTGAAGTAAGATTTTTGAATCGACCTTATTTATTTGAGGAATGTTTTTTCAGATAGTGTGTTTGGAAAAATATTGGTGAAGGTCAGTATGTGACGGGACTTTTTACATTCCAGCACACTCATGAAGCAGTTACGTGACCTTAGTAACAGGGTCACTGTCATTAATGTAGATTTCTAAGCCTTGTTCGCACTAGTCGAGTAATTTAGTCGAGTGACCAAAAAACTGTGGACTCAGTGCTAGTTTGAAATGAATGCCATCGTTAGCGAGTGCGTTAAAAAATCTATTAAGATTTTATTTCTTGAAAGTATCCGCTAGGGACGCTCTAAAATCTGTCATACATTTATGTATTTTTTTATGCAGTCGCTAGTGACGCACTTAAAAATACACTGCACTTTAGTCGAACTACAGCTTACAAGTAACTTATTTTAAAAACTCGACTAAATCGAAAGTATCAGATTCTTTAGCCGGTTAAAAAGTGAGCAGGGACGCGTGGCGTGGTTGCGATTTAGTAATCTACACATTGATCTTAGCTAAAAGACCGAGAAGCGTAGTTTTAGTTATATACTCAACTAAATGTTAAGTGTTCAAACACGTTTAGCTACTAAACTACTCGCCACTCGACTGACTTACTCGACCAGTGCGAACAAAGCTTTAGCGACATCGCTCGAGCCAGCAACTTCGCGTGACGATCGTCATGAACGAAACGACACCGCGCCTATATCTCGGCGGAGTTATTCCTTCCTAGGAAGACTGTCTGCAGTGGGAAAAAGCAGAGCTAGAGTATAACATTATATTTCGACATAAATGCTTCAATTCAATGATTCCACTGATTTTGAAAGAAAGAAAGAAAGAAAGATTTTTTTTTATTCAGTATTGTATAAGTATATTTTAGCCTTTGTTTCTTAAAGTTCGCTTTATTAACCAAAATTTATATGCAAACCTACTTAACTAATAAACACAGCGATAGCTTAACATTTTTTTACAAGATCAGCCGGGCCAATATAGTTGCATAACTGTAATATTTCATCATTACAACCCTGTCTTATTATACGAATAGAAAGAAAAGGAATAAGCAAAGACAGTCAACGATCTAATTAGAACCAAGTATTATTTTTATGGTGCATTAGTTTTTAACACTTACTAAGGCTGGGTTTCACGATCTTACTTTGACTTTAACAAACGTCAAAAATCTGTCAAACTCCATACAAAAAACACCGGTTATCGTCAAAGTTACGGTCAAAGTTAGGTGATGCAACTCAGCCTAAGATTGCAAAATTACACTTTACAAATCGGTATTAAGCTTGCTATGCCGTATGGTGCCATAAATAAATAAAAATCCGTATTCTAATTGTAAGATTTTATAGCTAAGTGGAAAATTACGCTTGTAATTTATTTAGCCATTAAAGTCTCGGTAAAAAAGCCGAGAATACGCGCGTGTTAACCTATTTTATTATAATTAGGTTATTTAGATTTTTTTTAAGTGGAACCACTTAAAGCATTCCCTGATTTTATTTTCTCAGGTGCTACTTCACATTAGCTAGTTCAAAGATATTATAACATAGAACTAAAGTTGAATTAATTTAAACAGGTTTTACCGCGATACACGGATAGGTAACATTGAAATATTACCTATATTATACATTATTACCTGTATTATACATTATTACCTGTATTTGCCTGACGTTTAAAATTAATTCAAAAAGACAACGCGAAAGTTTAAAAACAATAGAGCTGTAGGTTCTCACTTTCGTGATCAATTTGTGAGCTGAAAATGGAAAAAGGTCGGAAGCTTTTGGTATGCACCTCACCTCATTCAGGCCGAAGGTTGAAGCGAGTTTCACCTGATCCACAATAATGCTGTTATGGCGACAGACCTAGGTAAAATGGTGGTAAGCAAAACGAACAGAAAAATCTACTCCCACAGGGAATCGAGCCCAGGACCTCAGGCTCTGGTATTCAGGTATTAGAGTCATGAACTCATTCAAATATCCTTCATACTCACTTTGTGCTTCCCCAGGTTAGTCACAGCACAACCAAGCACTGCCTCCCTCCCGAGAAAGAAGGTGTGGTTCCCAATCGGCCGCTCAAACTCTGGCTCCTCCGAAAACTTTTTGGTAGTCATTTGCGAGTCTGAAACAACGGTACTTGTTAAACATTCATGTCCATTGAACATTGAAAGCGATTATGGGCCCAAGTTCTCATCGGTGAACTTGGTAAAATGTCAAAAGATGCCGGCTAATGGGAAAAGTTGGGGATCGTCGAATTTGGCTAATATTAAAAGTCGTTTTGTGCCTTAACTTGTAAATATGGCCATAGATCAAATATCCATTTGAGGTTCCTTTACGATGACGTATTGGGCTGTGATTTTTGATGTATGACGTGTGGTGAACTAGATTGAATGCAGGTGCCCGAGTTTAGAAAATACCTTGTAGTGTCTTGATAGGCTTTAAATGTTTCGTGTATATTGTGTGCTTGATTTAATAGTTACCTTAAGTAAATAAGTAATACTCACTCAAGATTCGGGTTAAAACGAGATAAAAATATGTTACTTAATTATAAACTAAAATTCATGTAAGTAGTACAAAATCGAGAGTCGTTAGAGAAGAGAAACAAAAGAACATCGATATTGGGCGATGAAAAAAGAATGTTTTTTTCTTAGTGGCCAGTGTCGCGCGGCGAGGGCGGCCGTGTGTACACCCAATGTAAAATCCTTTTTTTCCTTTAGTTGGTACTACGAGTAAACGTCATTCTCGTATAAATGCATTTTTTTTAAAGATTATTAGCAATTTGTATTGCCTGAATTACTAATAGTCCCGTTAGCCCCTCGTGTTAAGCTAAATGAGCTTGTGCTACGAGTGGGCACACCACAATAGTCGATCGGCGCGGTGGGATTCGAACCCGCGTTCCTCGGATCTCGAGTCGGTCACTCCGACCCCTTCACCGTTCAGCTATCGTGGCTATATGTGTATGTATAATGGATGTGATGAATTAGATATATATACAGTGACGATATTTTGCTCTTTACAATAATAATATGTGCAGACGATGAACCAGTGTTAACACTGTGACATCTTTTGTAACAATTACAATATACAGGTGCTATTTGTTCCAAAAATGTATAGCCTTATTTCTGTCGACTGATACAAGTTGCAAATTCCTTAACCGACTTTAAAAGCTATGCCAAAACAAGTAGGTACTCTATTATTTATGCAGTTATTCTCTCTCAGGTAATACCGCACACTAGTCAAGGTTTTGACAGCCTCTTCAGAGCTGCATTTGCATAAGCACCAGCCTAAAATGTAGACTGAATATTACGCGGGTTTATTCTATGTTTCTTATTATAACTTAAGCATGCACTGGATAAATGGATATGAGTTTAAAAAAATACACCATAGAATAATGTTATTTACTATTTATTTTAGCCTGAAGTGAAGTTGACACTGTTTTAGTGATTTATCCTAAGTTATTCACTAGCTCAATTTTAACTTCAATATTGTATAAATAAAAGATAAACAACATTTTTTGTGTGCTATATATATATATATATCTGTACCCCCAGTGAAAAGGGATCTAACTCGACTTAGATCAAAATTGACTTTATAACATAATGTGAATCTCTGAAAAATTAGCTATTTTTGTATCTAATCGGTATGTTTCTACGACGTATAGAAAAGAAAATAATTTTGTGCCAAATGATACAAGTAAGGCTTTGTGAACCAATTTTGAGTTTTCTTTCGTGTATATTGNTTGCGCACAATGGTCTAATCAAGAGGCTAAGTGCAATATTCGATTGCCCTGAAAAACTAACTACGAAAGTCCTTATGAATGGATACTATGTATAAAGTAATTAATTATGTAAATGGCATGTGTTGCTAAACTTTATCTGCTTAGCTCGCAAGTATAACATGTCTTGTTAATTCATGTCTCTATTGATTTAAAAAGATTCCCGCCTTAGGCAGTTCATTTTTTTCAAGTTATTTATGATTTAAGAAGAGGCTGACAAGGGTGGCTAAATTTCTTGCGCTGCTTCTTCTCAGCACTGGCCCATTTATGTCCCAAAATAATTGTAGGGTTCAAGTAATACTAGGACGTGTTAAAGGGCTTTTTAAAAGTCTCTTTGTTGAAAAGAAATGCATTTTATGACTTTACTTTTATATTATCCTTCTGTAGCCAAAAGTCAATCAATATAGCTTGACATCATCATCTCTGGTCCAGGGTTTGATTCCTAATAGGGTAATTGTAGAAAACAAACTTTTCTATGTCTCCTGTCTAATTAGTTGATGTGAAACCATTGTTGTTTCAGGTCTTTACTACACAATTGCTTCAGCTATACTTACTTTAAAATAGGAGATAATGTATGTGATTTAGGCCGATATCATTCATGCTATATGGTGTAATAATTAATAAAATAGTAGTTTCAGATCAGAATAAACATTTAAGGAGTAAATAATTAGAATTCAGTCTCAAATTCTAGCCTTATTCCTTTACAGTCGCCACTTGTATCACTTTACACATAATTATTAGGATACTTAGATCGCTATTATGTTAGTTAAATCAGTTTACACATTTTTTTTCTCACCAAAAAATTGGTGTTTATACAGTGTGAGTCACGTTAAAGTGTACATGTGAACATAGATGAAACTAGACCTATTTTTATCGACAAAAAAGAGGTCAAAATTTTTTTGAGATTTTTTTTTAATTTTTTATAGAATTTTTTTTCTTCCAATTACTTATTGTAAAGAAAACGTAATAACTTTTAAACTAAGCGGTATATCCTGATAAAATAAAAACATTAATAATGCCAAATAACAGGCAATACTAAAAACATACATAAAAAACGCCCACAAATAATAAAAAATGATACTTTTTGAAAAAAATCTGCTTTAAAATTCGTGTTTTTTTGGTTATTTGATAAATTTCTCCAAAAAGTGCCCCTATAACCGGTGGTTTTTATTACTTTGTATTATTCTCTATCGTATTACCTTCGTAAAACCAAAAATCACATGTCTCTATCCCTATCACAACGTTTGCAATGATCGTTTGAACTAAGCCTCTCCGGGCGCGCCATTCAACGCTTCGTTAACAACGGGATTATTTCCAAAAAACCAAAAATTGTCGACAATTACAGCAAGAATTTACCAAGTGTTATACCATTTTGGAATCCTTACTAAATGCGCCAAATTATGACGTCACATGCCATACTTGCGTAGTACTTTTTTTTTTCAGTACAGTCAGTTTAAACTAGACAAAATTTTTATTTTGAAATTTTTTTTGGGAATAATGTATTTTTTTTATCCAAGCTGGAGCAGCTGGTTTTGTAATTTTGATAACAATTTAGAGAAGCATTATTCAGGGTTACATAACAAAAAAAAATTTGGAAAAAGTGAAGATTTGTGGCAACACGAGTAAAAAGACCGTCACCTGGAGTATAAATTTTTGATTTTTTTTAAATGCCCATTATTTTGAAAATATGCCACATAGATTTTTTTATATTTTTCTGATAACCAGCATAACTTGCCTCAACACCCAGTTCCGGCTTGACGTTACATTACGGGACACCCTGTATAACAGGAACAATAGTGGGCCCAGAATGCTACCTTGAGGGACACCAAATTTATTGACCCTAAAAGTAGATTTGTACTTTTCTAAACATTTGGTCTTAGGACTGCATCTCTGGATTTCCACGCATTGTTCTCTTTGTGATAAGTAGTTCTTAATCTAATCATAACATGATCCCCGAATTCCATATTTATAGAGTTTCATAAGAAGGCGTTTATGACACACAAAATCAAAAGCCTTAGACATATCTAAAAAAAGTACTGAAACAGGAATGTTATCGTTCAGACAATCGGTAATCGTTTTGAGTAGTTTGAATGTAGCTAAAGAGGTAATTTTATTTTTCCTAAACCCACTTTGCTCGTCGCTCGTCTTTGATAACATTTGCAACGGGGCGTCTTAGCTAGCTCAGTCTGACACCCCGCTGTTTAGTACTAAGTCCCAGTTCGCCTTCTGCGATGAGGGATGTGTACCTATCCGGGATGCCTACAGGGATATTTGACCAAGGAAACGCACAATCAATGACACAATGGCACTTTGTAATTCAGGTTCCACAATAGTTTACTTATTCTAGTTTCACTGACTCTAAGTTACTATTATTTAAATAACGAGCAAGTTATTCCACAATTGCAAATCTACTATGACAAGAGGGATAGCGACGCGCCCGGTTCGCGTCCCGAGACTAGTTTACGTATCCGCGAGAGGGGCGGCGCCCTGTGCGAGGTTTATCGAGTGTTAGTCTGGATACTTATAACTAGGGGGGTAGGATGTGGTTCGTTAGCTCAAGCCAGAGACCGAAGCCTCGATAGTGAGTACGACCACTAGGGAAAGGCGTCGGACCTACGGGGCGAGGGGGTGTGAAGTTCTAGTTATTTCTTCCTCTTGACTCGTTTGCGTGTACTCGGTAAGGACGAGAACCGGTTGGCTATCAACGATAGAACGTCTCGACACGACGCTTTATGGCGCCGCGGATTAGTGACGAGGTATCGGATCAAGCCAGAGTCGAACAGTCAAGGTTAGTAGGGTACAATGTGGATAGATATTCGCTAGGGACTCTGTGCAATGCAGCCGAGGGAACGATAGACGCGCGCGCGAACGTCTGGCTGTTACAATGGCTCCCGAGCGAATGCTAGGCGCCCNCATATAAAAATACTTGTATGTCTCTAATTTGTCATTTTTAACGATTTAACAGCCCGGACACGCAAAAACTAGCTCATCTGAGAATGGCCGACAATATTGCTACATTCTATTCGCGTGGACTGTACATTATTAGATCCAATACATAGCTAGTGAGAGCACTCGTGAGCTTGAGTATATCTTTTACTAGAAACTATCAACATTATTAGTAATCAAATTGGTAATATGAGTGCTTTGGATCAACCGTGCGATGTGGAAGTCATTGGGGGAGGCCTATATTCAGCATAATATGAATACTTATACTCAATTACATTTTGAACGTTATTAATAAAAAAAAAGTAATAATAATATATTTGATAATGGTGATAAGTTATTAATTTTATAAAATTGGGCATTCAAAAAACGCTATCATACAACAAATTTTAATCTTTTGGGAATATTGGTTCGAATATTTAAAATGTTGCCTAAAAGCTATTAAAATGTTTTTAAATTCGTTGTCATCCATCGTAACTAACCATCTTAATTTCAGTCCTGATTGGTTTAACGGATTTAATTGGTTTTTGCTAATTGTGTGAAGCCATCGGTAACTATTAATAACTTTTATTGGTCGCCTCTTCATCTCCAACGCGCAGTTATTTGCCGTGTTATTAAAAATAGGTTACTATATTTATCCTTGAATTTATCTTGATAAAGTGATTTGTAGTTTATTTATTTAGCTGAACCATAACCGTCTCGTTCGTTTCAGCCGAAAGACATCCACTGCTGAACAAAGGCCTCCCCCAAGGATTTCCACAAAGACCGGTCCTGTGCCGTGCCGCTCGCATCCAGGCACCTCCCGTGACCTTCACCAGATCGTCGGTCCACCTAGTGGGAGGCCTGCCCACGCTACGTCTTCCGGCTCGTGGTCGCCACTCAAGAACTTAACCGTCTCAACAGACAACTTTTTTAGAAACTCTAAGTACTTTAGAAAGAGAGCTAGAGAAATTATAGAGATAGACGTACAGATGATGGCACATCAAAATAAACACTGTAACACCTTATTCGCTTGCAATAGTTGCTATTTTGCAACAAAAATTATAGGCTACAGTGATGTGGACTAGTACTAAAGGATACCTTTACATTCTTGACATACTATTCGAAGTAGTCGCTTTGGCTCATCTTTTGTAGCGTTCAGAGCCAAGGAATGGAATTCTCTACCTGCGTCTGTATTTCCGAACTCATTCAGTAAAGGCGAGCTTTCAAAGTACAGTCAATGGACGTCTTCTAGGAGATCTAGGTAAGTTCATTCTATATACATATTATATCGCACCTCGGGTAAATAATTGTTACTCGTATCAAGAACTATTCTAAAAGAAATGAATATAACTAAAAGTTTACCTGATGGAAATAAATCATGCTTACTTACTATTTAATTGGAACATGATGTTTGAGATATTTAATAGTCAGCATTATAACTACGAAAATCTCAAGGAATATTTAACTACTAGCTTTCCGCCCGCGGCTACGCCCGCGTTGAATTTTGTCTGTCACAGAAAACCTTTATCGCGCGCGTCCCTGTTTCAAAAACCGGGATAAAAACCATCCTGTGTCCTTTCCCGGGACTCAAACTGTCTCTATGCCAAATTTCATCAAAATCGGTCCAGTGGTTTAGGCGTGAAAGCGAGACAGACAGACAAAGGATTTCATCCTGGCGATTTTACAGTAACAATAATCCTGTTGGGCAGGTTTACCAATGTAACTCTTAAAGCAGTCGCTTAGTTTTAGGCTTTCACTAAACTATGTAGGTACCTATAACCCGTAGATCATCAATTTGTCAACTGCCTTATAAACTGATTTAAAAGAAGTTTAGTAATTAGAAGTACAGTCACGGAATGAAAAGGTTCGTCAGTTTTCAAATTGATTCCTTCAACGAATCGCGAGCACATACCTATTACCTTTTGAAACTATGTTACAGAATAATCTCGAGTTAGAGAAAATAATCTTTAACTGTTCGTCAGTAAAGTTCAAAATTATTCAGATCAAAGTTGTTTGACGATTTAACTTGTCAAGAAGATTATTATGATTGATAAACTAAAGCCTTCTTGTTGGTTCAACCTGCCATTATCTATTAAATAAAAAAAACTACACTTTGTAACATTGCACTGATGGGAACTGAACTGACTGGAATTTAATTAAACTTATAGAGTTTATTTTGTAAAATTGGTTTTACAAGAATGTGCATAGGCACAGAGAAAATGGCAGAAGAGACCGTTGCCAGCATAAAAAATACATTTTCTATTTCTTATAGTGTTACCATGCTTAGAACTAAAAATAACTACTTAAAATATTTTATGTTCAATAATTATTCGAACAAAGACTATACCGACAGCCTACACAAAATCTAAAAATAAAATTCCAAATCGGGACATGATAAAGTTAACAAGATCGTTGTTTTTGTTCTTGTTACTAAGTCATCCTCTTAGGAACAGTTTTAATTAGGTTTCTACCATTTAGATGGAGGTGTGTCTCGTTTCAAAATAATGAAATTAAATCTACCATTAATGAAAAATATGTTTGTAAAGAACACTTTGGGAAGGGACAGATTTTTTTGCCTCAGCATTGGCTGATATTATTGTCCCAGGGCATGGTCAACGTGAAAAAAACCGATGCCAACGAACTGAATCTAATCATTATTTTAATGTTTTGTTTTTTGGATGTGACTTGACTGGACTCTTTCGGTGAATGACAGCAAAAAACAGGCAGTCGCTAGCAGCAGTTAAGCTACATTTTCAATATGTGGAGCATTAATCATTACAGTCATTCTATTAGGTTTAGTACCTTTCAACGTCAATGCGTGGTCCAGCCAATACGCCAAAAAGGGTCAATACTAATTAGGCTAAAGATAAGCGAATTAATAAACTGTAATTCACCATCAGGGACATCAGACTTAAATGCATTGATCGCCATCGCTGCACGTCGGCTGATCGCGTATGATCGCGCTGGTTTTGTTGAACCTTAAGAAAACCTTTACAGGCGTCAATTTTGAATAGATACCTACGCTATGACTCGCTCGCATTGCAACGTTGAATAAACTCTCTAGCTCCAATACTTATTTTCAAAATTGTATTGAAATTATAAACTAAAATTGAATATTTGCACAAGAAAATAAGTATCACTTGTATAGAGCAAAGCTCTTTTACATTTTTAAGCATCCAAAGAGTCTCAAATTAAATTCTCATTTACCTAAATCGTACATGAACTGGTGCCTAAATCGTCTGTTTCGTCGGTGAGTCGGACTTAGATCTTTTCTAACCGCTTTGTTAGCCAGTTTAGCCACTTGTTGTAAGTCCAAGTTGAACATTGTTATGCGGACGAGTTAACAATGTCAAAACTTTAGTTTGTACATTTGTTGTGACCCTGTACTATTTTACCGCAACATAAAAGTAGTTATTAAATTTTTAGCGTTTGGAGTCGCATCTCAAATTAATTTGAAAATTATAAATAACTTGAAAAAATCGAACTGCCTAAGGCGGGAATTGAACGCTGGCTGTAACAGCGTATTAAACTTGAAAATTTCGACGGGTTCATCCAGTGTCTAAGTAGCTCAGTTGGAAGAGCAGTCGCCCGGCAAGCGGAAGGTCGTGGGTTCAATTCCCGCCTTAGGCAGTTCGATTTTTTCAAGTTATTTATAATTTTCAAACATAAAAGTACTTCTCACTTTTCCTTGCTATGGCAATGCGTTGCATATTGGATGGGAAACGATCTTTGAATGGAGTTCTCTTTCTTTTAAAAATAAAAGAAATGTTTTCTTTGACTAAAATTTT
This sequence comes from Ostrinia furnacalis, assembly GCF_004193835.3. Lineage (NCBI taxonomy): Eukaryota > Metazoa > Arthropoda > Insecta > Lepidoptera > Crambidae > Ostrinia > Ostrinia furnacalis. The sequence goes on from NW_021134663.1 coordinate 17,477, forward strand.
CTATCTACAGTATTAGGTAAGAGTACTTTCCCTCCAGGTGGCATTACACAATTCCAACCTGTTTAAAGATAGTAGTAATATCATCTTATCAAATTCTCCTCCACTCAAATCCTCTATACCCAAGTAATTAAAGTTCTCTATATTTCATTAATACCATCGTATTTGTGGTGACACTAAAAATAGCTGTCATAACAGGGAAGTGAGACGTGAACACACGGTGCGACTGTCCCACATAAAATATCCCAACTAGCCAAGCGTAGTGCGCGATGTTCTTATAGATACAATGAGAAATGTGACTTAACTGTCATAGAAAATAATCTACCTCAGGGGACAAGTAAACCAGAGGTATTTTTCTGGGCTAACCTGAAGGATACAATATAATTTTATTGCGATATTCAGCATCATCATCTCAGCCATAGGACGTCCACTGCTGAACATAGGCCTCCCCCAATGCTTTCCATGTTGCCCGGTTGGTAGCGGCCTGCGTCCAGCTCCTTTCTGCTACCTTTATGATGTCGTCGGTTCACCTTGTGGGTGGACGTCTCACTAAATGATGTCGGCTAAAATTGTTATAATGCCACGCCACGATAAGACAAGAAATCATGTCGTCAATGCACTTAAGGGAGAGTCCGCTAATTTGGACCAGTTTTTTTCAATCCCATTTTACACATAGTTTTATTTTGTTTTTGCTAATGTCCGTGGTATATAATAAAAGATACATTATTCAACTTACTATTTCATAAGTATTAATTAACATGATTGTTGCATATTTAGCACAAATCAACAAAGTACGAGTTCAGAGCTTCGGTCCAATTTAGCCAACCGGTTCGATAATTTGTACCACGGGGTTACTAAATTGGATTTCAATAAATTTCAAGCCTATAAAAAAACTATGGCAAAATAATATACGATACATTCTTAACAAATTAGGAAACGAAAAGGAACAGTAGTTAATAACATAGACAATCGATATTGTTTTACACGTTATCACGATTTTGAGTACAAGTTTTGTAATTCCAATTATCGTAACGTCCCGTTGCGCATTTTCCCTAAAATAGCTTATCATTATTACCGTTACATACTATCGAGTCACATTTTTGGAATCTGGATAAAATTACCCGTCTTTTGGTGTAACTTTTAAGGCTAACAAATATATATTTTAGGTACAACACTTACTTGAAAAAAAAGATTCGTCATTTTTGTCACTTTTTGTGATTGCACTTGATTCACCTTCAAAATTAGAAGCAATGTTATATATTAACACTTATTTCCAAAGTTAATCACATTATACACGTTTTTTATAAAGAAAAACACACTTCCAAAGCATCTAAACGATAAAAAACATCCATCTTTTTCACTACCCAGACGGGCACCGCGGATCGCGTCATCTTCAAACACAGACTGAGAAAAATTTGGTTGAAAAGCAACCATAGTGCCTAGAAAATATAGCTATCACATTCATACTTAAGCATTATTACTTTCGAGCGAAAGAAACAGAAGTATATTTTTTAAATGACAAGGTCCCGAACTTGGACAAGTGATTTGCGGCGGGAGCCGCCGCAGAGCACTTTAGAGCTTCGTGACGTGCGTCTCCTCCCGCCGCAGGTCGCTTGAGAGGTTAGTAACAACCTGTGATTAAATTTAACAAAATTACGAACTAAACATGTATTGTCAAAAGTTACTTGAAAACAATGAAAAAATACTTTTCAAAATAAAACACACGTGTTTGTTGTCACGGCAAAAACCACATGGCCGATATTAATTGATTTTTGTTGTGTATCGCTGAGTGTTGCAATTACAGACATTCAATAAATACTTTACGAAATATGAGGGTGGTACAATTTACCCGGCGGTACAATATACCGAACTCTCCCCTATATGTATAGGACTGGTATACTATGAATAGACCAGCTACATGGTTTGCTTAACCGATTAATAAACTAAGCCTACTTAATTAAACAGGCTGAGGATTAATAATGGGGCACAAAAACTAGAACCGTGGTGTCTTTCTTCACCATGGTCCATGGTATATGCTGAGTACGGTCTCATTGCTCGCAATAGCACTGTATTGTATACTTTTATTTGTACTTTTCTATCTTCTAATATTAGGTGATGTCATACCTGCAGAGATTTTGTCTGCATTAAAAAGTCCTAAATTAACTTAGGTAGGCTAATTTGATATTGGCTTTCAGCAACCATACCTAAATAAAGAAGAATCTTTCGTTGACTCGTAAAGCGCATTTTCCTTTGAAGAACTTTCATAAGCAGTCTGTTCTACATAGCAAATGAAACCGACACGTGTAAACAGAGTGGGTTCCAATCGATGCAAACACACCCTTACAATCACGTACCTGCCAAGTGCCTTACGAAACTCGGAACTTTAAAACTTCATAGCTGTAATAACAAAGGCGTCTCTAACAAAGTTATCGTGCTATCTGGGGAAACCAACTTTGAACTTTGTCAAAACTTATTAAAGTTCAATATTGATAGAATAAGTAATGCGAAATCAATCAAAGTACAGCAGATGGTGTATTGTAATGAGTGTTTATTTGTTTTGTAGACACTTCTATAATTCTATAGTTAGTTTAGTGTTTTAGAAAACTTTAAGTACCTATTTCTAGGCCGAAAGTACATATGTAAGCATGAGATTTTTACATTTGAAATCATTTAGCCGTTATAAATAGGAGTCCGAAGGATTTTTAACCAAAACAATGAAGTTCAAAACAAAAGGACTTCAAACTAAATACTTCACAAAAAGGCAATGCAAATAATAGTCTACGAACATTACGATTACATAGTAATAAAAATATGGTCAATGTTTCAGTCAAATACAACAAAGGCATACACACCCATGACCGACATGAGTCGTCGACTTTTGACATGTTGTCAACAAATAGAAAGCACAAATCATCAAAATAATATGTGTTTTGAAATAATGCCGCCGACACCAAGCCTCCGGGCTGTTGGAGAGCTTGGTACGTAGAGTCCATAAAGATACAAAACATAGCTTATTTACAGTGTGTTACGAACGATCCTCCTTCCACCTTTATACTCTTTCGGCCTATAGATTTGTAAAAACCAAATTCTCTGTGTCATTGTCATTTTTGTACTTTTTGACTTGTCATTTAAAACTTAAGCTCATGATACTCGTATTTCTGTTCGATCTCGCATCTCTCTATCTTTTATTCAAACGCATACAGTCCACATTTCGTTCACAGCACAGTATAAATCGTGATGCTTATTTTATTGCAGTGTAAACCTAATTTTGATATGGTACGGATAGGTAATAATACAAACAGAAAACAGAAAGAAACACAAACATTTATTTTTAAAATAAACAACGTTTCTCTTCCATTCCTTTGCCTGTTTCTGTCATCTAAATAAAAAAGTAAAATAAAATAAAACGTTTGCCAACACTAAAAAAAACGACAATCGAATAACAAACCAAACATATGGACACGCCACGAAACCTCATATAAAAGAGCAAGACCTCTAAAACAGTAATAAAACAACTTACATAAAAACAAAACTGAAAAACATTTTTCATGCGCAAACGTCGTAAGTGCCATATGATGTAGGGCTGTCACTTTAATTAAATTAATTTTATAAATTATTTCTTAAACTTAAATTTTTAAAATCCAGTTGATCATTCAGTTTTATTAGTTGGTCCTTTTTAGGGCACTTATACGCGTCCCAAATATAGCTACCATTTCGAGAAAACACTCGGTTTGTGCTGAGAAGTGGCGAAGGAAACTCAGTCATCTTTGTCAGCCATTTATTCATTACTTAGAGAAGATTTGATTTGAGTCCTGAGGTAGTAGTAAGTTTAATGCTACTAATTTATATTAATAAGTAAACAAAATCATGTTTCAAAAGTCAACATAGATATTAAAACTTTTAACAGTAATCCATAGTCGTAAATGGCAAATGGTTAGTAGTTACGATAACGACAAAAAAACGTACCATCCAAAATGAGAACCTTTTATTGAAGTCAGTTAAAAACTAAAAGGTTTGTGCATTGGTTATCACTATAGCCTTTAGTGACTTCCTTCACTCCCAAAACCATGAAGTGTGAGTTATGGATTGCGATAATTTATCATAAAGGAAGCCGACAGCCCTACCTGAGGGTAGGCGGCGGCAGTTCGCACCTGTCACCGAATGCTAATGTGGCGGGTTCACACAAATGCGCCGATTCGTAAGGCGGGTAATACACAAGAGGCAATGGCACGGAAACGGGAACGTTTGAGTTGGTATTAGAATGTAATGGGCATTTGGCTGGAAAAATGCAGTTGAATAAAATATTTTTTCCAAATTGTAAGATTAGTGGGTATTTCTCATCGCCACGGTTCTCATCGTCACCTTCGTGGCAAATTTTATTTCTAACTTATTTCAACTTTTTGTAAACAAAAATTGTAGCGCTTGATGTGAAGATTGTATTCTCAGTAAATCAGTCAAATAGTGAGTCTCGTTTGAAAACTTTAACGTTTTGAATTTTTTGATGCCACGAAAGTGATTCTGTACTTCACAGCAATATTTTTTTCAAACTTTACTACTGTAAATGACTCTTAAGTGTTTATAAAACATATATTTTGTCTTATTTTCATAGATAAATAACAATAACATAATATAAATAGCAATTTCTTTATTTTTAAAGCTTGTACATTTTTAAATTTTTACCCTTTTTATTTAGTTATAGTTTAGTTGAGTAGTTATTTGTTAATATTTAGTGGTATATATGTATAGAATATTGTTTAAATAAATCTTACGTCACTTTTCCTTGTCGATATCAAATAGTTACCTACTTAAATAAAATAAAACTTTACCTTTACAAGATAAAATTTTACCTATAATGTCACCTACTAAGTTACAAGATTCTACGCAATTGGTTTTAAGGGTGACACTGGTGGCATTCTGAAATGCTAAAAAAGCAAAAAAAGGATTATCAGTACCTCAACAAAAATATATTTTTTATTGAGGCCAGATGTACAACTTTTAACTCAAACTTCAGATTAAATTTATCTTACAAACAGACACACAGTCACATATACAGACATACATACAGTCATACAGACAGACAACAAAAATACGAGGCCCTTATTTTTTATTGATCTACTGAACTCTACTTACCACGTATAATTTATTAGTTATTAAAATATTGTAAAAACATAAGCACCAGTCACTATATTTTAAAATAAACCAAAGCAAGAAATCACTTTCGTGGCCTAAAATCACCTTCGTGTATAAAACACCACGAAGGTGATGCCACGAAGGTGACGAAAATTTTAGTTTTTTATGAATTATCCTTAAATTTGAATTTAACGGTTCAAGTCGAATACTACACAAATAAGTCTAAAATGTTAAGTTTTCAATGGGCTAAGTTTCAATTAAATTGTTTAAATTTTAGAGGTAGAAAATATTGTTCAAGCAAGCGACGGTATGTCTATGGATAATCACAAAAAGTTACGTATTTTTTTCGCGGAGCGACGATCGACCTATCTCATCTCCCCAATGGCCGGAGCGCGACTGACGTTAACCGAATAGAATGATGTGATTGGTTACTGGTGTTCGGTTTAACGGCAATCTTGTATTATTACTCAAAATTTTATGTACCTAAAATCGTGTGACCAACGTATTTCGCTTTCTTAATTCGAAATAATTATAAGAAGATATTTTTTTGACTATTGTGTGGAAAGTATATTTAATTACGATGATTTTAGTATATGCTACACACAAATTGAATGAAAATTGTGAATGCAGTAACCAAATGTTTCATTGCAACCGAGGATGTGACACGATGAGAACGCGAAAAATGACCGCGTTTTTTATCGTTTCATGTAATTTTTTCATATTATTTTTGCTTCTATTACGATAAAATTTATTTTGTATGTAGCTAAATAGATATTTTATCATCTGATTTCAAATTTATTATTCTAACTTATACCGTTTATGAACTATTATTGTGTGACCATCAAATTTGAGTGTAAATGAGAAGTACCCTAGTATAGAAATATGACTAAATAATGAAAAATGATTTTTAACTAAAGTAGCAGACGACCTGGATCTAATACTTACAGAATCCACTCTTTCATAGGAACCACGCATCTACAAACATAGTGTAGAATTTCAAGTACCTAGGTAGTTGTCACTAGCTGAACGTAAAAGGGGGAAATCGTGCTTTGTGGGCATAGCCTAAATCCAGCAATGGGCTGCTGTATGCTGAAATGATTATTAATGATTGACATAGTAAGTAACATGTCTAATGGTTAGGGGAGACCGAGGAGAGTTGTAACGGAAGAGAGTTTTGACATGTAAAGTGCCCCATAAGGGCTACCTTTTCTTTATATATGACGTTCATATAAGTGTCACTTGTGGTCTAAACTGAATAAATAATTTTGATTTGATTTGATTTTGATTTGATTGTACATTTTTTTAAACTTATTTACTACTAGCGAGCTCGTAACAGTGCGCGTTTTTAGGGTTCCGTAGCCAAAATGGCAAAAACGGAACCCTTATAGTTTCGTCATGTCCGTCTGTCCGTCTGTCCGTCTGTCCGTCTGTCCGTCTGTCCGTCTGTCCGTCTGTCCGTCTGTCACAGCCGATTTACTCGGAAACTATAAGTACTACAGTGATGAAATTTGATGGGAATATGTGTTGTATGAACCGCTACAAAATTATGACACTAAATAGTAAAAAAAAGAATTGGGGGTGGGGCCCCCCATACATGTAACTGAGGGATGAAAATTTTTTTTTCGATGTACATACCCGTGTGGGGTATCAATGGAAAGGTCTTTTAAAATGATATAAAGTTTTCTAAAAAACATTTTTCTTAAAGTGAACGGTTTTTGAGATATCAGCTCTCAAAGTCGTAAAAAGTATGTCCCCCCCCCTCTATTTTTATAACTACGGGGTATAAAATTCTAAAAAAAATAGAGGTGATGCATGCTAATTAACTCTTTCAACGATTTTTGGTTTGATCAAAGTATCTCTTATAGTTTTTGAGATAGGTTGATTTAACTGTAATTTTGGTTAAGTTATTGTGCTTACACTGAAAACGATGGCTGAACCTTATAAGATAGATCAAAAAATATACTACAGTATTGTACACCTTTTAAAATCCGCGATGATATAAAATCTTTATAATGTAGGTACTTTTTACGAGAAATATTAGCTTATTCAAGCAATACGCCATTAATCCTTATCCAGTAATGTACCTTAAATACATTGTGCATTTGATAAAGTTTAATATTACAAATGTGATTGTTGAGTAATAATAGGTTAAACATATCCATCGAACCAATATTTTTAAAACGCGTTAATCCTATAGATTATTATTACATCGATTCAAGAAGATCGGTCGCTCGCTGCGCTGCAGCGCGTGAGTTGCGGGGCGTGGTCTCGCGCGGGAGCGGGGATAAGATAGCTAACCGCGTCGACCCGAACGGGCAGACACGTGAGGGCAGACGTCGTTGTCACTTGTGCGCGCTAAGAGAATTTCATCGTTCCCATTTACTTCTTTCGCAAGTCGAATTTGGCGTTGAGACTTTTTAATATTGAATTGTACCTATTATAAAAAATAAGTAAGTAGGTATACTGGTTTAATAGGTGCTATTAAACCGGTCACGTACTAATAAATCCCCCAATAATATAAATTCCTTTGTTTTTGGTGCAAATTTTAGTGTTTCGTAGCAGGTTTTTAAAATTTCTAAAGCTTATTGTATATCATCTAACAATGGATACTTTAGATAATACGTTTTCCTACATTCTGAATTATAATAACTATATCGAAGATGATGTGGTTCGCGCATTTCATGAAAAGTTACTTCGGTGCACATCATTTAGACCGCGTGAGCTAGAATTATTTCAACACCCTGAACTGATTGAACCTGTACCTAAAAATGAGACGCACCTTCAAGTAATTTATGACGGTGACGTGGGATTAGTGGGGCACTGGAGTTGTATTTATTACATTAATGGAATACTGCGTGTGTACGATAGTCTTGTTGGTGTTCTAGGAAAATCGCAAAAAATATATGTAAAAGCCTTGTTTCCGTATCTATCGGAGTCATGTATTCAGTTTCCAAGTGTTCAGCGACAACCAAATACTATTGATTGTGGTTTGTTTGCCATTGCTTTTGCCACCTCTTTAGCTCGGAATATTTATAAATACATATATAAAATTAATATTCATACATAAAAGTACAAGGCAAAATATCGGGAGAGTTTAGGCTCCATTCACCAGGTGTATAAATTGACATAATAAGTTTATTATATTTGCTGCTACGGAACCCTTTGTGCGCGAGCCCGACTCGCACTTGGCCGGTTTTTATTTATTTTAAATCTCGAACAGAGCAAATCTCCAACAGTCCTCGGTCTCCCTACCAAAAATAGCATGTATTCATAAAACATCCTAATTGCCTGAACCTAATATCTTATGTACCTACCTATAGTCAACCTGCTTACGATCTGAAGAATCTAGGTTCGACTTTCAGACCATACAGTTTTGTTGCTAAAAAGAGGTGCTTTCTATTATACAATAAGATGTTTCTTCAATGTTTACCTTGATGTTTTGCTTATTATTACAGCATAGCAAAACATAACGATTGAAACATAATCTCTTTAGAAATGTAATCGTTACAACTCTTCTACTGATTTGTAAACGTCTTACCCTATCGTTATTCCCGCAAGTATTATAAGAAACTAGCGGCCGCCCGCGACTTCGTACGCGTCGATCCCGTTTTACCCCCTTCATCTATCTTAAGCGGTTTAGATTTTTTCATACAAATGTTTTTTCCCGCTAACTCCCGTTTCCGTAGAAATTTCGCAATATCCTGTTGTAACTAAGCTTTAAGTTTACTAAGGTACCTGCATACCAAATTTCAAGCGTCTAACTTAAACGGTTTAGATTTTTCATACGAAGGGATTTTCCCGCTAATTCCCGTTCCCGTGGGAATTACGGGAATTCCTTTCTTAGTGCACCTCTACGGTACCTAAGCTACGTCCCTTCCAAATTTCAAGTGCCTACGTTTAGCCGTTTAGGCTGTGCGTTGATCTGTCAGTCAGTCAGTCAGTTTCTCCTTTTATATATTTAGATAATAACGAGCCATTTCTGCCATTATTCAGGCCCGTCGCAGGTGGGCCGCAAACAAATGGCGCGGGTTACAAATGGAAAGTAAGGCAGCTTGCTAATGTCAGCTTGGACCCGGTTTAGGTGTTGATAAACTATAGTATACAGGGTGTTAAATCATTGGCTTTCTTTTAATATAACGCCCGTATTCACAAACGATGTTTTTTTTTATCCACAACCAGGAAGCTCTTGGCCTGTATCTCACCTGATGGTAAGTGACGATCAGGCCGAAGGTGGAAGCGAGCTTCACCCGGAATCCTCAACCACGGAGGAACTGGCTATCTTACCTCTAACTGCCGGAACACAACAACGCTGTTAACATTGCTGTTATGGCGACAGACTTAGGTAAGATGGTGGTAGCTTGCCAGGTGGACGTAGAACAAGCCCTACCACCAACCAAACCGAACAGAAAAATCTGCCCCCACTGGGAATCGAACCCGGAACCTCTGCGTCTGAAGCAGGTGGTCTTACCACTAGACCACAGAGAACCGCCTCTGTGACCACAGAGAGCTTGCTTAAGTGAAGCAAATCGAACGCACACCGTTGGATGCGGTGCCTTGCAGCGAGCTCTGTGATTGGATCATGTGTCACCCTGTGCGTCCACGCGCACTGTGTGATCTCATAGTTATGTTTGTGAACATGAACATTCCCTAAACATGAGAAAAATCCAATGAGTTTGTTGTCTTAATTTTTACTATTTATTTGTATTAGTGTCCTCTTAGAGACAGTTCAAAACTATTGTAGAGCACATCAGACTATTTTTTTTAAGATACCCAAGTGTTCTAAAAAGGATTTAGGACGCTATTTGGATCAAATATGTAATTGCTCAATAATGAATAATAAATAAATAAATAAAATAATACGCTAGATGTGCTGTCGATGTAAGATTTAATGAACTATAAACTCTATGACTTGTCTCATAGGGGAACGTAGGCTATATATCATGTAGCAATGTAGGTTACGTAGTCTTATATTAAATGGAGGCCAATAATTTAAACGATATTAGTCTCTAGATACAAGTTTTGTACAATTTTCATAGACATAAAGATAAGCAATGATAAGCAGTTTCGCTAATGATTGTACACTTAAGATTGCTAGTCTATTTGTGCCTAAAATATAAAACGTGACGAAGATTATTACCGTAGCAAATAGCGCAGAAATACAAAATGAAGAAGACGTCTAGATCAATTTGATGATAAGCAATTTGAAGAAAGTGTAAATCTAATACCATCTGAAGATTTGGATGATTTGCAATATTTCATCTGTACACTGATACAATATTTATCTTGGTTAGAAAATATTATACAAAATAAAACATGGTAGGTAACTATTTACTAAAATGTATAATTTTAATTAGTTTGAAAAGTTCTAGATAGATGTAAAAAAAACTTTTAACTTCTCATAAAAAAAATTCATAAAACTCATTATTTTTGCAAATTTTAAAAAGCTTTATAGTACGAGTACGTTCCAGTATTAACCCTACCACTGCTTCGGGACAATAAATGGGCCAGTGCTGAGAAGAAGCAGCGCAAGAAACTCAGTCAATCGACAGATTGACTGAGTTTCTTGCGGGGAAGGGTGGGGAGACATCCCCACCCTTCCCATGGTGAAATACAGGCCAAGAGCTTCTTCGTTGTGGATAAAAAAAAACAAATAAGAATAAACCTTAATTTGAACCTTACATTTTTTTTAACAAATAATACTGAGTTTTTACTCTTCACTAAACCTAAATGTAAAACTCGTGTCGTGTTTTTAAGTTTTGGCTAAAATAGTGGTATTTTAGTCAAAACTTAAAAAAAAAAATTGGTATAAGTCAAGCCTAATAGAGTTAGTGGAGTTAAACAAGCTTTTAGTGTCCTAAAAGTAATTAAAGTTTCAGTCAATCAAATTAAGGAGAGAGGACACTATGGGATGAAAACTCATTTTGAAACTTAAAATAAATATTTTAAATTGATTCTCTAGGTATAAATAAGGCGATTATCACACTGCACCGCGCTCCGCCGCGGTACGCGGGACGACAGATTTAATCATTATATGCAAGTACCTCACTTTGTATAGAAAACACGCGCGGCACAACACACTGACAACGCGTTTGCGCGCGGGATTCGTTAAATGTCGCCACGCGGACCGCGGTGGAGCGCGGTGCAGTGTGATAATCGCCTAAGTGTGACTCTTTATAATCAAACAGTGAACTGTATTTTCGTTTGAATAGATTCAACACACAAGACAACAATAACCTAATGGTGTTGGAATCAAACTATGGGTTGAGGGTTCTCAGTTCGATCCCCATCGACTGCTGGACCACTATGGCTAGTTACATAATAGGTAACTTAATATACAGAGTGTTTCGTGTAAGGTGTCAAGCCGAAGTCAGGTGATAGTTGAGGACTAGACCTATCGATTTCGCCCTCATTTATGTTCTATAATTGTAGTTTAGAAATTATAGTTAATTTTGTGAGATTTAAAAAAAAATATGACCTAGTAGGCTTTAAATTTTTTCATCTTTTGTTTGGGTTGACTTTTCTCAGATTTCTTTTTTTGTCAGACAACTTTTCTAAAGTTTCTTGTGTTTTTTTCATCTACAACGAGAAACCACCTGTAATCTGTATGTTCTCGGATGGAAAGCGATGATCAGGCAGGATTACTGGGAATCAAACCCCGGACCTCTGAGTCTGAAGCTAGCGGTCTTACCACTTGACCACAGAGACGGTTAAAACCTGTAATATAGACTAAAGCAGTGTTTTTTAACCTGGGGGATCGCGAAGCCTCTACAGGGGGTCGCGAGAGGTCATCAAAACTACCTCAGTAAAAAAAACTATAAAGATATATTTATTCGAAATCTAAATTATGCAAATGCATAAAATATGTTGTATAGATTAATTATTCCGTCCCTACAACATCTTTGTAGCATTAAAAATTCATGAAAAAAAGCGAACAGTCGCAAAATATTTTTTCATACTAGGTGGGTCGCATCATGAAAAAGGATGATAAACACTAGACTAAAGCAACCTCAATTAATTCACTTATAGTCGGACAAAGAATATCATAAGTCACCACACATTGATTTATATTATCAGTCCTAACACTCAAAAGATTCCGAGCGAAAAGTAATGCGGTCAATAAACCATACCAAAACACGTCGATGGTTTTATACCTCCCACATTGGAGGTATAAATCTCGAAGAAAGGGCGTTATGTCAAATATTCACTATGATAAACGGTATCGTATACGAACATGCCTAAAAGAAATGTTCGGGCTAGTTTCGTGACGAGGATTTGAGAAAACCTTTGAGGTTTGACTTTGCCCGCGGTTTTGCTTGTTTTTGTTTTTATTGTCATCATCATTTTAACTCAAATGACATAACAATAATGGACTTCAAGCCCTCCTCAAACTATTATTTTTGTAGATATGTTACGGTAAATGTGATAAATTGAAAATTTTGAATAATCGCCAGTAATTTTCACATTTATCACATTTACCGTAACAGATATACCAACCCGGTATTTTTGGACACTTTCTATTTTCTTTTTATTGATTCAGCAACTGAAACAACTGTTTGTCGACCGATCTTTGTTTCAATTTTTGATACAGTCTTTAGATACAGTGAACAACTGATTTAAAAATTCAATTCTTTATAAAGATTTTACTATAAATTCCGGAAATTCCCTTTCACGACTATTTAAAATTAATTTTACGCTATAAGATACAAGAAAATCACGTGTTTTTAAATGTCGTAAAATATGTAATAAATACAAAGAGTTGCTAGTCACCATACTATACATATAGGTACGAGTAACGAGAAAAGATTTTTAATTTTGTATGTTTGTAACAAATAAACCCAAAAATTGCTGAATTTAAAAAATTCTTCACCATTAGAATTCTAAGTTATCCCTAAATAACATCTTAGGCTATACATATAGGAAAAAACTAGTGTATAATATTATACTATACAGATATTGATAATACAATGTTGACTCACCTTTCATGGCCATCGTGGGTAACAAAGCTATAGCTTGCAGCAACCAAAAACAAGTCCGTTCGATCCACATCCTAGCCTATTTCCGTATTTATCCAAAAGAGTACATTTTCAGTCCATCACTGAGCCATCGCGAATTCATCGGACGCACTGGACGTTCATTTGTTAAATTGCAGCTGCATTTGTTTTAGTGCAGTTTCATTTGTTTTAGTGCAGTTTCATTTGTTTTAGTGCAGTTTCATTTGTTTTAGTGCAGTTTCATTTGTTCTACGAGGGCTTCATTTGTTTCACCGTAGAACAAATCAATCATAGTAGTACGAGTGATTCTCGGTTATTCTGAATTTTGAGTGTTCATTTAAATTCTGGGTATTAAATGTTTTTAATTCTGAATGCGCAACCAATGTGTTTGTATAAGTAAACGTGGTTTTGGTAATTTACTTAGGGTGGATTCAACTAAACAAGATTAAATATTAATCTCAGAATAAATCGTCAGTTATTCGTCATTTTGACATATTTCCCATACTGTAACTGTCGATATGCCAGTTAAACCAGGGGTTATTCTCGGATAAAAGATAGGTTGAATCGGGCCTTAAATGGGTATATGATAAGTAGGTAACCATTATCCTAATATCAATTTATTTATTTTGTATTCTTAAATTAGTGCAATGATTACTTAATACAGCATTGTTCATTTGTATAAAAAAGTATTCATAATGATTTAGTAATATTATTTCCTATTACAATTGTACTTATCACTTTAAAGCAACTGGTGAATTTGTTAAAATTGATAGATTGTATTACTAATTTGGGAATATAATAGCTAACCCAAATTATTTTTAAAGTATATAAGTTTTTCACAAATTATTTTAAACAAAACCACAAAAAATATATTTCATTATTATCAGGATTACATCTTGATTACACAGTTAATTGATTTCCATTAATTTATAATAAAATTTTGGTTTTTAGAGTTATACAATTATATTAAAGTTTTTATGTTCATCTGAAATTGTTATTCATACAGACTCGATAACAATTCAAAACTTGTACTTCATGAAAGAAAGGGTTAATATTGAATTAGCCTTTCAAGAACTTAGTTTCAACTCCTGAATTCCTGAAATTTCTACTATTTAAGTATCCCAAAAACAGTACCAAATGAACTGACGTAACTTTACTCAAATTTGCGAAGGGTCTGAGTAAATTTACTCAATTAACGTTATCTGGTTTTTCCTTTTAAATTAAACTGTTCACTTCTTAAGGTCTTATTTGGTTTGCAAATTATCTGTAAATATAACTTACAAAATTGTAACGTAAATATTGACTCGCTCACTGATGAAAGGTTGGGGAGAGCTTTTGTGTTTTTATTCTGCTTTTTTTATTAATTTGATGATTTAATATTAACTTGAATTCGTGTTTGAGGAAAATTTGAAAATGTCATGTACAGAATATAAAATATATATTATTTGGGAAATTAATTGAGTGACTTCAAATAACAATAATGATAAATGATCAATGAATGAATTCGGTACCAAGCCCTGGAATTTGACTGTATCACTAAAGAAGACTTATAAAATATACTGATATAAAATAACGAATTTTTTCAATAATATAAAATTGAAACACAAAACCACGTCAACTCGTAATCACTATATCAAATTGCGCACCCAAATTTTCACTATTTGCTTTCACAATTCTAAGTTACAACTCCATACATCGCAAACACCGTGGAGCGATACAGCGAAAACGCTACGAACGTCCGCCCCGTAGCGAGTCTCGTAGCGCACTGAGGTAAACCCACGGCATCGTAGCACACAGCTACGAATTGTGTACCGTAGTCGTAGTCCGTAGCGTGCTGTAGACGCGACTACGTCATGAAAAGGTCGCCTCAAACGCTTAAACCGTGCGCCTTTTGCATGAATAGAGCAGTGCGAATGTGTTTTGTTTTTACTGATGTTCCATTTTTGAATGGCACGTTTGATGTTTTTTTGCGGCTCGCAAAGGCGTCGATGTGTGAGTGTGTACGTAGTTTTGTTCAAGTGTGAACTCGCACGTTTACAAAGAGTTTTCTTGTTTTTTATTTATCCATAGCTTTTTAATTATACTTGACAGCTTATTTTTCCATCTGGAAAAATTCTTTTATCAATATAATGAAGAGTAAGGAAAATATTTTATGATTAGAGGAAACCATTCCATTCCAAGTTTGGTTGTGACTCGGACTGTATTTTCTAACCAAAATCGCCTGAGCGTAGTGTGTGTGTGTACATACTGTTACACAAACACTGAATATAAAGTGATATTAGTGTGATACCTAAATTCTGTAGTCAACATTTAAACAAGTGTTGTAGTGTAGAGAAAATAGAGCAGGTACATAGTTTGCAATCTACATAAACTCTCATGCATACCTAGAAATCTCATGCATATATTATGTTATGTGTTCCATGATTTCTGTTACCCACAAACAATGTAGGTAATCTTACTTTTCTAAGGCTGAGTTGCACCACCTAACTTTACCGGTAACTAAAACGATAACCGGTTGTTAAATACCTCCATGCTTAATACTGGCTGATTTAATAAATTTATATAAAAAAAAGAAAAAATGGAAAAAATCTGTCAATTGATTTTACGCATTCGCAGCCATTGAGTTATAATGTACTTAATATTACTTCAATGTTCGCAGCTCGCTTTTGTCTGAAAACACAATACAATTTTTCTGCGTTTTTGTCGTATCAAATACTATCAAATACCTATCATCGTTTTCGTTTTCTTAGACCTACTGGTCAAACTTACTCCACCAGTGCTTTTTGTATGGAGTTTGACAGATTTTTGACATTTGTCACAGTTAAAATAAGATGGTGAAACCCAGCCTAAGAGAACTTTGAACGCCTATGTGTTCTAGCGGTAAGAACCCGGCGGTCTCGGGTTTGGTTCCCAGTAGCAGATTTTTCTATTCTGTTTACTTGGAGAAAGGGCTTGTTCTAAGTCATGGCTAGCTACCACCATCTTACCTAAGTCTGTCGCCATAACAACAATGTTATCAGAAACTGAGTTATAAATAAATCCAATCTTAAAACCAAATTAATTAGATCTTCAAGTTAAAAGCAGGGATTAATAGCTAATCAAAATATTTTGTTTTCAATGTCGTCTATTGAGAAACCAACAAAATACATATATTTTACTAACTGTGCCCCCGAAAATCGTTTGAATATTTCCCGTTTTGCAACATTTTTCTTTACAAAAATAATTATTAAAATCGAACCAGTACTTCCTGAGATTAGCGCGTTCAAAAATTGTTTGCTTCAACAAAACAATTACTCTTCAGCTTAGCTAGTTTCGATATGTCTGTCTGTCTGTCTGTCCGAGGGTTTGCTTGGAAACTATTGGCACTAGGGAGCTGTAATTTTGTAGAGGTATGTCTATGTATATTAATCACGCCAACAAAACGGTAAAATAAAATTTAGGGTTCAATAGGGTTGTAAAGTGAGGATGATTTTTTTTTCATTTTCTTCCCCATCAAGGGGGGTATCGTTGGGTAGCTCTTTTAAAATGACTTAGGGGTTTCTAAGACCATTTTTCGATTCGTTTGCAAAATGCTAAAGTTTAAAGTGTTAAAATATCAAAGGAAGCAGTTTTTATAAAAGCTGCATTACATACCTTTACCATGAAAGCATCAATACAATGCCCGAAAAAGCCCCAGTATGTAATCTATGTATTTAATAGAACCCGATATGTGTACAATACGAGTATATGTACATGGTATTCACTAGGCTTTTTATGTCATACAAACATAGTCCGTCAACATTCATCATTTACGAGTAGGTATGTTTGTTATATTTAGACTAATATTTGATTAATGTCATGTTTACTAAAAAAATAGTTATGACAAAGATAAATACATGGCGAGAAAAAAAATACAAAAACTACGGTACAATTACGCGGTCTCGTCGCTATAAAACAATAATCCAGACAATCTAGAGTACCCAGTTGTTTTGAATAGAAAATACTGAATATTTTTTTTTCTTTCTTTCTTATCTAAAAGTATTTCTATACAGAAGGAAATTGTTGGTAAACTGCTTGAAATTTTAATTATTGTATAAGTACATTTTTAAATAATGTTAATGCACAAGAATGTTGCATTATTTTGTTTATTTATTAATTATTTTTTAGACCAACACATCGCCATTTTCATCCTTAATAACATTATATTAATCATGGAACTTAAATTGATCTTGTCTATGCCAATAGTGTCGTACTACGCGGTAATGGCTGGAGCTATTTCGTGTGTGTCTAATAGTGTTGTGAAAGTATCGATAAACTTGAAACATCGAATGCTTCAGGGTGGTACTTGAATCCATGAGCTATTTCTTATTGTCGAGCCACTGTTCTAAACGGTGTATAATGTTGGTTGTGTGTAAATTTAATTATTTTAAGAACAATAACATAAACATCGAGGTTTAGCGCAAAAAAAATCAGTAGAGTCGTAAGAGCAACACATACGTACACTAATATCAAGTCTTGCAGATTTCTTTAGCTACCACTCCGACTGTGTGTGCTATAAATAACTGTAGAAAATCATATTCATCATCATCATAATTTCAGCCACAGAACGTCCACTACTGAACCTAAGCCTCCCCCAATAATTTCCATATCGCCCGGTTGGTAGCGGCCTGCATCCACCGCCTTCCTGCTACCTTGATGAGGAAAACCTTATAGTCACCAAGAAGTTTATCGATATCCAAACTATCACTGTCACAACACTAGTATCGTGTTGGCGGCAGAAACTTTGGTCATTAGGACGAGCTTGTAAGTACTTGATACTGGAGGGTTTTGGGCTCCACCTGCTTTTACTTACACGTGCTATAGCATTGTTTGGGTGCTATAATTAGCCTGTAGAGCTATGGCCTTAGTTGCCTAAGAAATTGTCAATGTGTCTTAATAGTTAGGGCGATATGGTAATTTAGGAGTTAGTAGGTACCCAACTGAGGGGTGGTGGGACAAATTCCTCAAGGTCTAACTATTCTCTTGTCATTCATGAGGATAATCATACTTTGAAAATGGATGCGATGATTTTGGCTTATTTTCATATTAACGCTGTCATTTATATTTCATTATGTCATTAGATATTTAAAAACTTGATTGGTTTATGTATTTTCTTACTGCACCTAAGTTAAATTATATTGTAACTGTATGTTTCCCAAAAAGAAATAAATAAATAAATAAATAATTAAAAAAAAATAAACGGGGCAAAGTTTGCCGGGTATTATATAACGTAGTCGTTATAGAAATCGCTCTACGCTTCCCGCATCCAGATTATCCAAATCGTCGGTCCACCTAGTCAAGGGCCTACCCACGCTACGTCTTCTAGCCCTTAGTATTAAAATGTACTGAGCTACTTTTTATAAGTCTTTTGTTTCAGATAAGTTTCAGTTTGACTCATCTCATACAATTTACACAATAAGTTGTTAATATATTGTTTGCGGTGACTTTTATGGGTCCACTAAAGAACCTAATAGTTATTTATGGGCATTACCATCGTCCAGGTAGCACAATGAATGAAGACGGAGAATGCTTATTCCATTCCATACACACATAATAAATTATGAATGTGCGTGGCGTGCGTGGGCAGGCCTCCCACTAGGTGGACCGACGACCTAGTGAGGGTCGCGGGAGGTGCCTGGATGCGAGCGGCGCAGGACCGGACTTTGTGGAAATCCTTGGGGGAGGCCTTTGTCCAGCAGTGGACGTCTTTCGGCTGAAACGAACGAACGAACGAAATTACGAATATGACAACAAACCTGTGTAAAATAATTGTATTTCAAATAATATGGTTTCCAATAATCATAAGGCTGGCAAAGTATGTACAGAACATACTAAATACTTACTAATATGTATATTTTTCTTTCGGCTCTCGGTATAGAGAGAAAATTTGCATTGATATAATTCTATATGACATTTTGATCTTTCGTACGCGTGAAGGTATATGCAAAATAGAAGATCAGTCTCATGTGCCTCAATACATGACGTATTTTATTTACAATGAGCCTACTGCCCTACCCAAGTGTAGTGGTGATAATGAATTTATCCTGTTTGATAAAACTTTATGTGGAAAACGCGTAGCGACTACAGGCGAGATATTACATTTCTTTCAGCATTGTAATAATTTATGCCGCAAATAAATAGCGATATTAAATGGTATATTTTACACAACACTCACGCCTTAGAACAACTGGCTTCTACAAATAGCTTCCGATTATGTATTTGCCTGTATGTGTTTTTCTGTCACAGAGAATCGTCACATTCACGTGCGTCTCTGTCAAAAACACTTTGGTACTAAAAGTATAATGTTGAAAGAATAACTTAATAGTAATCTGTGTTGAAAAGGTTTACATAAGCAATTGAAATATTTACAAATTAAATTTCCAGGGCCTTGATTTCATCTCATCATCATATGACATGAGGGAATCGCGAAAAATGTTTCTTAATATCGTGTAAAATATCACAAAAGCTTGTTAAGTCTAGTCTATTTTAACAATAGATAAGACCATTCATCTCAAATTTTCTGTTTTGAACAAAATAAAAGAATGAAATACACCTATTACCGACCTATGACCGACCGAATTATACCGAAAGATTGACTTAATCTAACTAAATCAGCACTACCACGAGTAAAGAGAACAATGTCAAATGTCTAATCAAATAATTTATTTACTTTCAGACACAATTCAATTAACATTATGATAGAGGAGTAGTACTGTAACAAATATCCAAAAAATAACATCAAAAAGACTGAACAGTTTCCAAAGCATAATTCACGGATAAGCACTTCAGAAATCCCAAATTTTACTACACATTATACTAATTGACAAAGCCTACCACAAAATACCGAACCGGTACTCGTTCTCATCAGAGGGAGTGCAAATGAGATCACTTCCCTCCCAAGTTCTTGTGATACACATTGCACTGGCGCTCGACTGGCGCTCGACGAGTGTTTACATTTTGATTCCTATTTTGTTTCCCATAAAATCAAAATTATCTTTATTTGTGTAGACTAATTAAATTAGTACTTACAAATCGTCAAAAATGCTCTTAAGGAGTCTATAAATGTCTCATTCTTTTTTTGCCCTACCAGCGCTTCGAGACAAATATTATCTGGCAAGTGCTGAGAAGAAGCGCCGCAACAAACTCAGTTACCACTGTCTGCCGGTTTAAAATATAATTCACTTTAAATGAGATTACATTCTTAATAATACCTACAAGATAACAAGATATTCCTCAGGACTTCTTAACCTCCAATAGTTTTTTTTTTTTAATTTGGGCTTTTTTAATTTCAGAGAGAGCGCGGCGCTATCGGTTTACGCGTTGCTCTCTCCTACGTGATTTAGGATTTTAATTGTTGATTTTAGGTTGCTAACTATGTTTTCATTTTTTTTAACCTCCAATAGTTGTTTTTATTTGGCGGCCATAATACTCGCTATACAGGAGTTGCAGTAGTGTTAGATAGGTACAGGTTATACAAGAGTCACAGTAGCGGAACGAGGGGTGGGATTAGTCCCGTTATCTCAAACGATGTTTGACAAACAACACGGCAGTGTGTCTCTAAGCCCCCTCCGTCGATTCCCTGTTGGAAAATTGATGAAATATAAAATGATCCGTTTTTTTTATCAATGTCGGTTACCGTTTTCCTTAAGAGGTCGTGGACCTTTGTGTTTTGTGAGCGTTTCAGAATTCCACTGTGTATTGTGGTCGCTTTTGTAATTTATTTACAAATAATTTGTTGCCTTTTATGGCATCGTGAGGAAAATTATATGGGTTTTATAAATTGTTCGATTTTAATTTAACGATTTAACGCTCAGCATGCAAGTAGGATCGTCAGTCGTTATGGGTATTTGCAAGAACTGTTTTTGCTGGATCCCATTAGTATACGTGTTTTCAATAGTATTCACACCCGATTACTCTAAAAAATTTCAACTGCAACGCGATTGGACGACGAACGAAAATTCAACTTTTTGACAAATCCGTATCGCGGTATCGCGATATCGGTTTGACAGCTAGTTCAAACGATACTGAAACATAAACGGAGCGCGACTGCTCCTTTACGTAGGTAAATGCTGACAAAATGCTACTTTATCTCCAACGCTTCACGAACATTAATTGCTGTGTTTTAGTAATTTTACTTTCATTAATAAGGTGTTTGGACTTTTATTAAAAAGTGCACTGTTGTTTCTTCTTTGTTAGCGCCTGAACTTTACCGCGATACCGAATTGCACA
Organism: Ostrinia furnacalis; assembly: GCF_004193835.3. NCBI lineage: Eukaryota > Metazoa > Arthropoda > Insecta > Lepidoptera > Crambidae > Ostrinia > Ostrinia furnacalis. Next base: position 38,842 of record NW_021134663.1, read on the forward strand.
TCAGCTGGAATGATAATGGAGCGCGAGTGGAGATGAATTGCGAATGAATTGGAGTCATTACAAATCAGCGCAATCGGGGCCCAGGTTTGCTTGTTACATGTAAAACAAATTAGTTATGGCAGTCAGGCTGTTGGTACTGTAAGGATATTTATGAAGCAAATAGGTATGAACCACTGGTGCCCGGAAGTAATCTTGAGATAATAATTGAAAACAGAAAGTGCCTAAACAAACTACTTGCCAGCCAAGATTACCAGCTGCCTTCGACAATTCCTTTGATAATCTTCAATGAAACTCAATACCCAATCTGAATCAATATTATTATAATCTACCCGAACGGATCTGATTCGGGGTTGGCGACAGATCTATTTATACATGATAATTATAGAACAATAGACGTTGATAATACTAGATTCCGGGTGTGAATTTGCTCTCCATTGATCATTCTACTTTATTTAGTGCCTGTGGAATAGAGCAACAAAAGAGCGAGATGTCACTAGCAGCAACACTGTGTGATAAAATGAGATACATGATGCGATGTAACAGAACCGTTTCTTGCAACTATTTATCCAGTTCGTTAACACTCATTGCCACGCTAAAAATTTGAGCTCTGATATTTACATGAGTGATATCGTGGATGTTTATTAGAAATAATTCTTCAGAGACGTGGTGACTGGTTCAGGGATTGATTATTGTACAAAACTTGAATTTGAATTTTCAGCAGTAATCCTAGCCTATTCCGTGCAAAGAGACTTCATAGATGGATGCCAGTGATATGGACACAGGTGTATTGTCACAGGCTATATGCTGCTATATGGCTATATGGCATAGCTAGAGACTAAACTAAATATTCTAATTTAATGAGAGTGTGTGTATGAGTGAGTGTGTTTCGTAATCACAGGCTTAGATTTTAATAAGCTCTGAGTAAAATAATTATGTTAGAAGCTTGGATCTAAAAGGGGTAATGATCCAAAAACATTTTCTTAGCAAATGACTACATTCCATAAATGTTAAGGTATGCCCAGGAGTATACCTAGTCTACAATTGGCCATGACCTGTGCCATGACTGTGTTGTGATTGTGTTGGTAGATCTAGTTAACTTTTGTCAGTATAAAGGCTCTTCTCATACTTATGCAGTAAATTAGTCATAATGTTATTATTAGTATAGAAAGACACAAATATGTTTCTCGATGTCGATATCTCTCAAGGGTGTTCCCTCGTCAAACGCGGGAAAAAACATAATCTTAAAAACAATCCAAATACACCCACTTTCAGATTTAGCACCGCGCGGTCTCGGGGGAAATATAAATACTGTATTGAAATATCGCATAATGTATCCCATTCTTGGGTATGTGGTAGATGACCAGTTTTACTTGAGCTGTGGGGGTCCAATTTCAGGAAGGAATTTCCGAGTGATGAAGGAGATTTGCTGGACGATGAGAGGTCTGATAAAGGCGGTGATGGTAAGCGTTCAATGGCTAAGAGCTACTTATGTCCATGCATATTTATAGCATATTAGTGTAACATTGTTGAGTAGCCGGTGAGCGCTAAGAGTACATTTACCTGTAGTAGATTTTTTAGTGAGAACTGTTATGCAGTTATTAATTTTATTACCCAGTTTAATAGGGTTGGTTTGAAATAGTTTCTAAAAGTAATACTTATTATAATCGTGTTCTGTTTATTTACTTTACTTATTTAATAGCTTCAAATTAATAAGTACCTACTGTAGCTATGTATGGAACGTGTTAAAGTGCCTCGAAATACCAATCAAAAATTTGAATATGAACGTTTTATTTTTAACAGAATCACATTTGTAAAAGCAAAGTGAACGTGATTAACATAATGCCGCATACCAAAACCCATTAATCCCGTCTATCATCATTTAACCATGCATGAGAAAACACCCAATCCCTACCTAAACAAAACGATACTTATCTATATCGTACAGCCCTAAGTGGGAACCCGCCTTAAATGCAAATTATAAATGTTTATATAAAGAGTTCAATTTATATTCTAATTCGATGGCTTCCCGCTAGAGGGCGTCACCGATGATGGTCTGAAATAAAGCGGTTTAACGTAAACATGAGACGTTTGGAATATTTTTCAACTTTTTCATTTCTTTACGATGACACAGCTCAAAAGTTACAGATTTGTATTTAAAATTGAAGGAACGTTAATCAAACTTGGAGTAAGTAGTGTTAGAGAATATGAAAGAAAACTAAAAGTAGAATGTGACCGGGCACAAAACTTTATCACTCATAATTAACAAAATTTCCACTAACAATTATTCCCAAACACAATTACTAAGATTAATGTTGTTAGTACCCAATTTTCTTAAGTAGGTATAACTAATGAATATAAAATGAGTAACTTTTTAGTTAATCATCCCAATATTAATGTTTGCTAATTATTACTTAGGATTATATTGATACAGCCAAACCCAAACATAGCATTATTTACTATCTACAGGATTTCACATTACGATCAAACTACTCGTACATGTCAAAGTTTCACAACGTGCGTGTCGCAAAATTGATTACTTGTTGACATCAAAGACTACAAACCTTCAGATCCGTATTAGAAACCTTATTAACTACGTATCAATCAGTCTCTTTCACTTGTTAAGAAATAGAAAGAGAAAAATATTTATTCACTATCACGCTATAATGTTATTATACTTCGTCATCATCATCATCTCAGCCATAGGACGTCCACTGCTGAACATAGGCCTCCCCCAATGCTTTCCATGTTGCCCGGTTGGTAGCGGCCTGCGTCCAGCGCCTTCCTGCTACCTTTATGATGTCGCCGGTCCACCTTGTGGGTGGAGATGTTATACTTGTATCTACATAAATACTAATACAGGCAAAAACGGGAAATATTATTCAAACTATTTTCATGCATACGAAGTCGCGGGCACAGCTAGTTAACCAATAAAGAACATGCTGCAATGATACTGGAAAGATACTTCCACTCAGCATAGTATGGTAGAAGGTGAGTTTATTCCAGCGTTCCTCTCAGTATCTACTCGCATAACAAATGTTTGTTTCGAAGCCTACCAGGGCGGTAGGGTCCAAAAGATATAAGGTCCAAATAAGGAGAGAGACAGGTAAAAAGCCCTTCAAGGGTTACTCTTTTTTTATTTTGACTATCATAACCTTGATCTAAATTATTCAATTTTCATCTCATTGTAAGTAATACCACGATGCTGGCCTTCCATTAATTGCAGGAAGGCTGCTTCCAACCGGCCAATCATTTGAGGACACCTAGTGTTCAGTAGTGGACGTCTACTGGCTTAAATGATCAAAATAATGAATCTCTTTCACACACCTCGAGAAATCGCCTTGAGAGAAAGCGACAGAACGATAACACGATTCGAAATAGGCCCGTAGATATGAAGTTTCATACGAGTAAACATTCGAGTTGGACGAGAGCTTTAGGTTTCGGCTAAACACACAGACCGGGTAACGTAAGCAATTATTGGTTTTAAGCAATTACCCATCTGTGCTACCTACGGGTATACCTGATCCTTTAAGGAACATATGTGTTACCACATACATACCATAATATTGATTTGCTGTATTTTTAATTAGAAAGAAAGGTTATAATCATAATAATAATGAAATGTACCACATTCTGCAAATAAATCATCATTAACATTAAGATTCATAATGCAACCTATACAGTGTGAGTCACGTTAAAGTGTACATATGAAAATAGATGAAACTAGACCTATTTTTATCGACAAAAAAGGGGTCAAAAAATTTTTGAGATTTTTTTTTAAAAAAATTATAGATCTTTTTTTCTTCCAATTACTTATTGTAAAGAAATGTAATAACTTTTAAACTAAGCGGTACATCCTAATAAAATAAAAACAGTAATAATGCTAAGTAACAGGCGATACTAAAAAAATACATAAAATACACAAAAAAGGCCAACAAATAATAAAAAATGATACTTATTGAAAAAAATCTGCTTTTAAATTCGTGTTTTTTTGTTTATTTGATAAATTTCTCCAAAAAATGCCCCTATAACCGGTGATTTTTATTACTTTGTATTATTTTCTATCGTATTACCTTCGTAAAACCAAAAATCGCATGTCTCTATCCCTATCACAACGTTTGCAATGATCGTTTGAACTAAGCCTCTCCGGGCGCGCCATTCAACGCTTCGTTAACAACGAAACTGAATTGTATTTGTAATTTGTAATTTTGATAAAGACAAGTTAGATTTCAAATAAAAACAAAAGATTTCGAAGTAAAATAAGCATTTTAGTTAAAATTAAAATTGTCTCTACCTGTAGCGGAGAATAATGTTGTGGCAGGCCTTTGTTCAAACGATCATAGCAAATGTTGTGATAGGGATAGAGACATGCGATTTTTGGTTTTACAAAGATAATACGATAGAGAATAATACAAAGTAATAAAAACCACCTGTTATACGGGCATTTTTTGGAGAAATTTATCAAATAACCAAAAAACACGAATTTAAAAGCAGATTTTTTTCAAAAAGTATAATTTTTTATTATTTGTTGGCCTTTTTGTGTATTTTATGTATTATTTTAGTATTGCCTGTTATTTAGCATTATTACTGTTTTATTTTATTAGGATATACCTCTTAGTTTAAAAGTTATTACGTTTTCTTTACAATAAGTAATTGGAAGAAAAAAAATTCTATAAAAAAATAAAAAAAAATCTCAAAAATTTTTTGACCTCTTTTTTGTCGATAAAAATAGGTCTAGTTTCATCAATTTTCATATGTACACTTTAACGTGACTCACACTGTATAATTCCCAAGAAATATGTTGTCAGTTTCTCAAATGTAAACTATTTAAAATTGTCTGTCTCCGAGAATGACAGTTTATGTACAATGTTCGATTTCAGATTATATAAAGTATAGAAATGTAAAAATTATGAATAGAAGACCATCTAAGACTTCACACATTTTCGATAGAGCTGACAAAGTAGGAATGCAAACATGATGAGTAGGTACGTAGACTTTTTGAGAATTTTACATTTTAGGAAAACAGATATTAAATTTCAGGCCTGAGCCGACGAAACTGCGGATCACTTTCAGTCTATCTGAATATCAATCTGAAATACTAAGAACACTAGCTTACTGCTGGAAAATTAGTCATAATGAGAAATATACTTCATAGTAGCTATTTGAAACAAAACACATATGTGATATTGATAACAGCCCAGTATAATCCTTGTCAAAAATAACAAACACATTCCCGATAGTGCTTATCGATGTATCAGTCAGCTATACAGGTAAACCTAAACTTTATATTTTAGATGCTACGTGTCAATTTCAATCAAACCATCGACAAAATTGTTTGATAAGGTACCGTACTGAATCAGACGCGATAGCATTAAAACAGTCGTGGATACGGACTAAATTATACGTGTTTTTGTGTTGATTCATTATGGCAAGTAATTTCGGGCTACATTGTAGATACTACGCGGGTAAAACCCTAGAATGGATGGTAAATAATAAGATGATAGTATTCCTTGGATTACTCTCTTTTTGTTTGTTCGTATCAACGTTGGCGATGGCGGGGCAACGGAACAGAGCCCTAGCTCAAGTGGAAGAACTTAAAACTAGTACAGTTGCCCCGACTACCGAAAAATCACCTGAAACAACAACGAATCCAGTTACTGATACAACAAATGCACCAGCAACTAATGTACCAGCAACTGATGTACCAACAACTGATGCACCAGCATCTGATGTACCAGATCCATTACCTGAAGGTGATGGTAATCAAGGAAATGCAAGTAATGAGTCGGATAAGGGTGATAAAAATAAAGATACTAATCTTGCTAGCAGATGGCTCAAACTACGAGGTATAGCATAGGGCAATGACACATTAATGTAAGTCAAGATAACTCAAGAACATCATTCTGCACGTCCGCGTCCTAGTGCCATTTTGTATGTGACTTAATACTTATAGTTAATGAAATAATGTGTTCAGCTAGTGATTTTTGTATAAGGAATTTCAATTTTAAAAACAATGTCTTCTTTGTGTTAATGTGAAGTGACGTTAGCATCAATTCAGCTTAATTAGCCGCTCTTTTTACTATTTCGATTATTATGAGAGCCACGATAACCAAAATATACATTTTGAAATACTTTCAAAATGTATAATTGTTCTGTACTGTGTTGCTAAATTATAGCTCAAAGGCTGAGTTGCACCTCTTTATTTTAACGGTAACAATGACAATAACCGGTGCTTTTTGTATGGAATTTGACAGATTTTTGGCGTTTGTCAAAGTTAAAGTAAGATGGTCCAACTCAGCCTAATCGTACGCTGAAAAATAAGTATTAACAAATGTTTTTTAGAAAACCTCTAATTATTTTTACTTTCAATGTCTTAAAATTAAATTATATGCATTGTGAAAATCTGTTTTTTTTTTTTCAAACATTGACATGAAATTAGTGATAACTAACTACCATTTTTGACGTTTTTTGATCAAAATCATTATAGCTATTGTTAAAGATGAAATACCTTACTTTAATATACGGAACATAATTTAAAAGTTGGAAGAATACAATATTATGTATTGTACGTACAGGTAGACTAATAGTAGTAATTACTTTTTTATTATTCAAATACTAATTATTCAATTTTCAAAAAATTGTAGATAACATATTGCAACATATTATTTAAATTCTTTGTTCTTTCATTGTTAATCGGTTTTAAAACGTACAAGGAAGTCAATAATAGACATATTGATAAGATAAGAGCCGTCAACCTAGAAAAATCGATTTGCAAATAAACATTATGTCTATTTAAAGTATGTTATTTACTTTTACGTACAACAAATTTTTTGCCGGACTATTGTATAAGTATATTTTATGCGGATTACTAGCTTGAACTTTGTGTAAAATTATTTTTAATTGTATGTAGGTACCTATACGTTAAGCTATGTAGTTAAGTACGGATGACAATACGCGTGTTACATACTTAGTTCTAATTAGGTGTTATTTTGCAAAAAAATGTGTAGTCTCCCGTCGACTGTACAAAAGATTTTTTTAGATCTTAGGGCGCTTCAAATTAGGCGTTTTGAAACGGACGTTAGTCGTGCGTTTGCAAGACCGCACACTCTATTGGTAAATTAAATTAGTCATTTTTATCCCAAGGCAGTTATCATACAATTTTCAGTGTGCGCTCCTGCAAACGGACGACAAACTTAACGTCTGTCTCAAAAGGTCTAATTTGAAAAGGCTCTTAATTTGGGTCCAAATTCATAAGATTCGAGATCCAATTTTCATAGAAAAAATTGTGAGAGGGCTGGATACCTATTTTAGTTTGTGAATTTATTCCATTTTCGTAATAAAACATGCATTTTATACAAAAAAGTTTCTTTATATCTTGTTTTTTTATTCATTACTTACTTTTTATTAGCTAATTAAATTACATGTCTTACATCTTTTAAGAAAATAATCTATGGAACTAAAACGAGTTCAAATATAATAAAAGGAAAATAGACTATTTAAAATATTAATTTGTCTTTTATCGATAGCCATTGAACCCGACCACATATATTATAATAGATACTACATAATATAATCTTATGTTATCAAACACTATCAGTAAGATAAGCCTTTAATTTATTTAAGTTGACTCTAAGATATGAAACAATACATCGTTCATTGTCATTAATATACAATTGCCCATCAATCAACCTTAAATTAGGTAACCAATTTTTCTCTATTTTTTGCTGTTAGCATTTTTGTTAACCCTTTGTGCTATTGTCGCTCAATTTACGGGGAACTGAGGGTCAAGCTATGTCGGCCATCGTACGTCACAGTTGACATCCTTGGGGTATTCCCCCGGCCAAACTGTGTAGAGCTTCACTCAGGCATAGGGCTACGTTCACGTTTGAAGAAAAAGTAGAGAGATAGATAGATCTTGTTATCGTGTCGACAACAAACCTACACACAACCCAAAACTCCGCTACAAGAGTGGTGTTGTCAGCAGCATTCGTTAAATCCTCCTGCGTGCAGTTGCTCGGGCACTCCGGGCAAGACATCATGTGCTTCATCGACTGGGGAACAAAACACCTGCGCTTCATGTTTGAGCCATCCAGGAAACCCCACCTGACCAGATTGCCCTTATTACGGCCAACCTGCTTGCGATCGTTCGTTCGTTTCAGCCGAAAGACGTCCACTGCTGGACAAAGGCCTCCCCCAAGGATTTCCACAAAGACCGGTCCTGCGCCGCTTGCATCCAGGTACTTCCCGCGACCTTCACCAGATCGTCGGTCCACCTAGTGGGAGACCACCTGCTTGCGATAGATAGATAATATTATACTTTTTTTTTCGTCTTCAAAACGCGTTTGTCTGTATAGTTCTAACGCTTGCCTGCTCTAGACAAGGGAGAGCATTTTTTGTTACGTCAAATGTCAGCGAGACTTCAGATTTGTATGCTGTCACGTCATAATACGTCAAAATTACCCCTCCCGTGCTGTTCCCTCAGGCACTGATACTGACTGAGCTAAGAGCTAGAATAGAACTATAGATGGATAGAATCAATTAATTATTTTCGCTTATTTCAGTTTTTTTATAACCACAACGAGGAAGCTCTTGGTCTGTATCTCACCTTAAATGTCATGATCGAAATATAAACTTGCAGTACTATTTGGATATTATCTACAATCTTTATTATCGCTGACTGACTCAGTACCTACAGATATTAGATAAGGTCAGTTATCAACATCGATGAACTATACTATACTATACTATACTATACATCGGAATAAAATCAGAAGCATGTTTTACATTTCAGCAGCCATAATTTGTTCTTTTTTAAAGTAAAAAAACACCTCATTTATTAAATTAACTTAATACTAAAGATGGGTAAATCAAATAATCTATGCACAAATTAAAACTGAAGAAAACTGATAGGTTATCAAGACAAATTGATAAATAATGGAATTACAATATTGCACTGTCATCATTAACACCTTTGCTGCGGCAGTAACTTTCTAATACTTTCTATTCCTTCGGTACAAGGTCAGTAAACCTGGTATTAAAACTTACATTGTGGCGGCACAAGGCTTAAAGACCTTGTAATATTTAAGATATATTAATTTTATTTTTGGCTTCATGTTAATAGATATTGTGTATTTTTTCTTTGAATATTAATAATAATGCATTTATTGACATACACCTGAAGCCGTTCGTGAATAACTTGTTTAGTATAAAAATTATAGCTATATTCAAAATACAAGGCTTATGCACCCTGTGCCGCACTGAATTAGGGAAGTCTGGTGGGTATTCTAGGGATGTGAAATACAAATATCGATAGTTTAAATTAAGTTATAATAAAAATTTTAAAAAGTAACAAACAAAGATGTTTTAATAATTTAGTCTAAATATTTTACAAATAAGACATACGTGCATAAATACTTAAATAAGCTATATTTAAAGAAAACATATTATTTAATAACATTTAGTTACAACTTCAAATGTTTGTCACGAAAAACATTATTTAAATTAGCAATAAATCGTGTAGCAAATTAAATTATAATCAATTTGCAGTTTTGATTTTGTTTGTTTCTCTTGACGCCATGTCGACATGTGCGTTTCTTACGAATGCGAGGCAACACTGGCTGCACGAAGCTAGCGTGGGGTGCGGTACCAGGTGCGCAGGGTACAAGGTGCTTCGACCTGGTTTCGCATTGTGAAGACATTTTATTACTTCCGTGCGGTACCAGGTCTAAAAACCTGGTATTAAGGTAGGTACATCATTGGATTCTATTTTAAGAATACATCATAGATATATATTCATCACTTTCCTACACCGGACCCAATTGAAGTTATGCCTTTCGCACGACAAGGAAGACTATAATTTTCTTAGCCGCACGGTAAGCGAGACGTACACAAGGTCTATAGACCTGGTTTCGCACTCAACGTGTTAAACGTCAAAAGTAAATCTTATGACGGCTGATTCTTCATGCGATTCTGAATTGCCTCTGATAAGACTATACATTTTTTTTTATTACATAGGCATCGTTTTCCTCTATTTTTTAGGATCCCAAATACAATAGGCGTCTTTTACACTAGTCTTAACTCATTAACATACTCATATATCTGATGGGTTAATTTATAATCTAAAGAAAACCCTTTCAATATAAAAAAAACTTGATCCTTCACTACGTCCAGCTCACCGAGATCAAGACTGTTTGGTCGTCTAACAATCGGCCGGGTCCTTATCTAAAGGATCATTTCTCAAGTCAGCGTAGACGCGAGGCGATATTTGTCACAACTCCTTCAAGGCTTTTTTATGGTCCGGAACGGAGTTACCTTCGCGAGGAACAAAGATTTATACGGACCGGTTTGTTTTAAACTAGCAACTTTGGAAATAAAAAGGTCAAGCGGGACGGGGGTTAGGGAGGGTGCTGACTAGGTAGGGTAAGGCCCGGTTTCTATCAAAGCGGAGAAGTGTTTTAAATAAACCAATCAGAATTCATTATTTCCATTTCTCGTCTCCGCTCCACACGTCGCCGCCACTGTCAAATTCTATAGAAAAAATTCACGGCCCGACTCTTCTTCGCTCCGATCCGCTCTGCTCCTGAAACCGGGCCTAATGACAGTAGATGTCATTTGAGTCTCTAAAATGACAGGTGAACCGTCACATTCTATAATTTTAGTGGCCGAAATGTAAATTCCAAATATGTGGGTAGAGATAGAAACACTTCTCAATTTACTTAAGATAAGTGCCTTACGCCACTCTTTTGTTTTTTCTAACACATAACATCAAACATCTAATAAAATATTGGTAGATATTTTGTTAGATATTTGGTGATAGGTCGAAAATCGAAAAGCTAACGGTATATCCATAATTTTCTATGGTATCTGCTAATAAATAAATGATCCCTTTCAACCTAAATAATGATGTTCTGAATAGGTGAGTATACTTTAAGTAATTACAGTGCAGTGATATTATTTTCTCGTAGGTAATTAACAAACACGCATGTTCCGGGTACGTTGATAAAGCGAGTTGCCACACAAGGTATACGACTGTGCACCGTCTGCAATGTGTTTTCGCGCGTTGTGTGACCTAACATTGTTGCTTTCATTATTCATTTTCACCTATTCACAATAAAGATTTTTGTATTTCATTCTAGATTTTACAATAAAGATTTATACAGCACACAACAGATTTTATTCAAGAGACTGAAAATCTATTTTCCATAAAACTCACCATAGCGGGCTCAAAATGTATAGCTGCGTCACAACGCACTTACAGTCCGCGTCATTTCCAATAGGAAATTTTTGTAACAAATAATGCCTATTGACATCGAGCTGGCTATGTACGAGTATCTAGTGATCAAAGCAAAGCTATCTTTGATTGCATGAAATGAAATGAAAAAAGTCGCTTCTATTCACCTGGGTGAATTAATTCCTAGGTGAACAAAGGCGACTGACTGCTTTAGTCGACTAAAGCACCCAGGTGATATCACCTGGGTGAAATGGTTCCAAGGTGCAGTGAGGACACTAATCTAGTTTGTTCACCTAGGTGATATCACCCAGGTGATCTCGAATTCGCTGCCTGCTGCTGTATTTCCTGAACACTATAATCCGGGCGTTTTCAAGGCGAGAGTGAATAGGCACTTACAGGGCAGATATGTACCATCCTAGACTGCATCTCACTTAACACCAGGTGCGATTGCGGTCAAATACCTGCCTTGGCTAGCATAAAAAAAAAAAAGTGGAATAAACTGTACAGTCCTTAACTTTACGGTTTATTGCAATTTGTTCACTGAGGTAGGTAATTTAATCTGTCTTTAATTCATTTTTTTTACTATGCATCATGAATATTATGATAATTGACACTCTCTATTGGCGCATGATGCATGACTCGCACAAATCGTACCAATACCCAATCTGCAGCCACCCTTACCCCGAAAGCGGGTAAATGAAGCCTGTGAATCACAGAGTGTGCTTAAAATTTTTTCAGTGTTTATGATTCGGTCGCTCGTAATTTTTTTACGTCTATTGCGAAACAAATTGTTTGTTATTTTGTACTTGTAAACGAGGAATGTATAATCCAATCTTGAATTTAACGATCTAGGAAACAAAAGTGTAGTAACATTGTTTTATTAATCTAGTTTACTAGTGATTGCTAGGGTTTTATTTGGTTTAGATGGTGACTAATTTTTGCTTTCTAAGAAAATGCTTCTAAACTACGATTGTCAAACAAATGAGCAAGGAATTGTTATTTTCAAAAATCTACAGGATACCTACCTTTTAATTTAAACCATCTACAAATAACCAACCAACACAAGTCAATGTTCATTTTGTTTAAAGTCCCATGCAGTCCCCCAACTTAATTAAATCACAGACAAAACAAACCTTCGGGAAAACGTCTAAAACTTCTTTAACACTGTTGTAATTTTTCCAATAAAACCCCACATACACATCCGAGTGGAAAACTTCTGGCAAACATTGCGAAAGTTTTTATTTACACCTCTACATTCTTGCAGGACTTTTCCCGAGACATAAATACGAGAATTCCAGAGAATTCTCACCCGCAAAAATGTTATTACACATTGGAAATCACGTCGAGGCGAAATATCAGCGTTTCATTCCTTTAATCCGATTTTAACAAGTTACCGTTACATTGTGGCTCAAGCGCAGTTCCGCCTTCGCACAAGGAGACGGGTGTTCAGTGGTTTCAGTGACCTCTGGCCACTCAAAAGCAGAAAAAATTTAATAAAAAATCATATGATTTTTAGTAATTTGGCATTTTCATTGAGAATCACGTTGTACGCAGTTCGCTGAGATCATGCCCCATCGCATACGTATTTCATTGCCCTCACGCTTCACCAACCTAACCTTTCCCCATGCTCCTGATGTTCTATATTTTCTGCCGTTTAGAGTTGAGTTCCCCAAATGAAGAGATCCGTAGGAAAACCGAAGTAGGTAAACAGCAGAGCCCACAGAATTTACCTGAATGGCAGTGGGCGTGACACATTGCTCGGAAAACTGATTCTCGTGTTTCGACTATGCACGGACGTAACGTAGGCTTTCACTCGCCTCGCCTAGACGATCTCGCGACCTCTCTTCACGAGAAGCATTTGGATTCGGACAGCATAGGACTCAGGACCGGTCGAAATCTTTATGGAAAACTCTAGTCCAGTCCAATCTTAGTCCAGACAAAACATCTTAGAGTCCAGGCACCTATGCGCAGGACTGACCAAGTAAAATCGACAGTGGGAAATCGCGTATGTGACTACATCAGGTAGTCTACCAACAGAGAGAGATGGCGGGAGATCGTGCGGAGAGCTGTATCCGCCTCTACAACCGACGTGAACAACGCCTCAACGTGACCACAACCGCTCTTCCAAGCTAAGATAAGAGTCCAGTGGACATGGAGGGATATGAATAAGAAAAGAGTCCAGTAAACGTGTTTTTTAACCAAACGAACCTGCTTTATACTACTACACTGGCCTTTCTCTTGAAGACTTAAGCCCTGCGCTATCGCGCGAAGCAGACCACTCGCGATTGTTGGCTCAAACGCTTAATTAGTGCCTGGACGGCTGTATCACACAATTGAGCGCTCCACTTTGTCAGTAAATACGTTTTCTTGAGTATTGAAATACTTTTAACAAATACGTTTGTTCAGTTTACATTGTCTTTACAGTGTCAGCTAAGACGAACGAACAATGGAAAAGAAAATAGTTTGTCTGCATAGACTAGACAAGACATGTTTAGAATGTTTATTAGATAAAAGACTAAACATTTAACCATCTGAGTGTTGACTGTTGACTGATCAGTAGGATCGTGTGTAGATAATTTAATCAGCATTATGGGTTTAAGAGATGGAACGCAATCATCAGAAACACATCGCGCAACGTCAAATCATGTGGCACCCACCGATATGGTGATTTCCCAGGAGCCCCAGTGCAGGGCTTCCAATTCCGATCCATTTTTATGATTGTTTTATATTGATTTTACAACGGCTTAGTACTTCAAAACTGAAATATCATTTTGAATTTCCAGTGAAGATTGTAATTTATACCTAAACATGCTTAATTTTTTTTGTAAAATAATAGCACTACCACTACAATAAGACACTGCTGCCCCGTTTTGAGCTTGGTGAACATTCGTCGCACTGACGGACTCAATGGAGTCTCAAAAAAGATATCTCAATGGAATCAACGAAAAAGCAATATTACTAAAACAGTCGTGTTTTATTCTGCAATTTATATAAATTTATCACTCGACATTCTCAGAAATAAAATAATCTCGCTAGGAGATTTAGTTGCCATTTACAAAAAATAACACATCGGGACACTGGCGTAGCGACGACTCTATTTTGGATTAAAAACGTAATTTAAAACATGAACGTAGCCAGGGACCTTTACTAGTATGTCACACATTGAAATTGCATTATTAAGATCAGGAGGGTACTAACATTAGGGAAAGGATGTCATTTCTTTCTTCCCCGTGACGGAACTTTCATTACTGAGCTATTTAGCCACAGTCTAAAGAATTGCAGTTAGACCACATCAAACAAATAATACAAGACCATAATTATTTGTCTCTACAAGTAAATACAGCTTACATAAAAAAAACTTGACGACGATAAATAAATGTAAAAAATAAGGTTTTTCAAGATATTATTATAATCTGCTACAGTCTTAAGTTGTATTAACTACTTTCGTACCTATTATTTAATACTGTAACTCTTCAAAATAACAATGATTTAACGAAAATATCAGTAGCATACTCTGCCATACTAATGCAATGCAGGCCGAATTTGTATACTATGAACTGTGTATTAAACACAATATACGGTGAATGGTGCTACATCATGGTAGTTGGTCGTATGATCACAGTAAGATTTTCTGTTTCAGTAGCTAAAAGATTCAAAATCCTTAAATCCTTCAACAGCTGAATTCTCCACAATGTGGTTCTATCGGCCCCCAATGTGATGTGTAGGGTTCCTTCGGTCGTGAGATAAATGCCCGCTGTCGGTGGACCGATGTAAGGAATGGGTGCCGTTAGATAAGAGAGCGGCGCGACACCATACTCACGGGTACCATAGAATTACATATTGTTAGAATCGAAATCGGTAGCTGTAATGTTTCGGTTTTTATTTAACTAAGGCTCGTACCAAAAGTCAAAACAAAATTATTATAATATTATCTCCCCGGTTTTGAGAAAATTGAGATATTTGGGCTTGGAGCTTGGGAAAGCTGATTCTCTACAAGTATGAACTTTTAATCCAGTTTTCGTTTCTGTTGTCCTTTTTGAATTGATTTGAGATTACTCCTAAATTAGAACAATTTAGAAACGAAAATTGACTTAGTTTCATTCAGTAGTTGGTTTGGACCAATCACAGAATTGAATTTATCTACCTATCTTAAAAGGAGAACAACCACTTTCTATGAAGCGTTGGGCCCAGTACTAAGTTATTTGTACAGCTACAAATTTTATGTCGTTTTTATGCCTTCATAAACTAGTTTATTATTGTGTTTATTTGAGGTTGCTAACTAGTGTCATTCTCGAGAAAACTAAATTAGAAAAAACTAGAAAAAATGTTACTTTTATACAAAATCAAGTCGTCAGTTACCCAAATCGCAAGCAGAATCCGTTAGAAATAGCATAAAATGTTATTAATCGATAGTTTTATTTCTTCTTCTTCTTTTAATTCGTTTTAATTCAATTCAACAAGCATTCGCAACAGTCTCATCCTTTAGATCCTTTAGACATAACTAATCTGTGGTCTCATCTGTGATTCGCAAGTGACATTGCTGCATTGACAGATGACAAAACGAATTATTTTCATTCATTATTTCATTCAATCATTTTAGTTTTGTCATCTGTCAGTACAAACCTTCTTAAAGATCAAATACACTGAATTGTCCCACCCGTGACATTGACAGGGGGCGCCACCGTCAATACCGGATCGCTGGTTCCGATTTTTGCCATGTTAGAAACTATATAGTTGAACGATGGTGGCGCCCCCCTGTCAATGAGTTTGGTGGGACAGTATAGTGTATTGAGTCTTTAATCGATTGACTTTTAACGTTCCATTTTACGTTATCTTAGATTAAATCATTAATTCGTTTTTATTATTGTATACGACTTACGACATCAGTTAAAATTATCATTTTTACCGTAAAATACTCCCTAATGTATGCGTAATATAATATCAAAAACCTACCAATGTACAACTCTGTACAAACTTGGGCCCAAAATGGTTGTTCTCCTTTTAGTATCGTTGAGTTATGCGTAATAACATGCAACTTTTATTTATTTTATACATTCTGCACCAACAAAGTGTAAATGAAACAAAAACTTTATAAACATAAAAGCTAGCTCTACAATGTTGGTGAAGTGGATTAAATATGGATATTCATTACGTTAATTACAACACCAGTGTTAAGCTGTGGCAAGCTATTGTGCTTTATACAATGGGAAGCTTGTAAAAAAATAAACCGTTGTTATTTAATCCCAACTAATATTATAAATGCGAAAGTAACTCTGTCTGTCTGTCTGTCTGTCTGTCTGTCTGTCTGTCTGTCTGTCTGTCTGTTACGCTTTCCCGCTTAAACCACGCAACCGATTTTGATGAAATTTGGCATAGAGATAGTTTGAGTCCCGGGAAAGAACATAGGATAGTTTTTATCCCGGTTTTTGAAACAGGGACGCGCGCGATAAAGTTTTTCTGTGACAGACAAAATTCCACGCAGGCGAAGCCGCGGGCGGAAAGCTAGTGAGAAATGAATGAGTTGTGGTCAAAATAACCGCGGTGACATTCAAATTGGTTTATGACCACAAGTTACACAATGTACCTATTATAATAATTATAAATTGACAGAATTTGGAATGTGATTGACTCTCTTGTAGGAGTTTATTAGAATAAGAACTTTAAACTTCCTATCACGTGATTTTTTGTTGTTGTACTGACTGAGGTGTATCAGCTAAGAACTTCTGTAGTTCTCAAATAATATTGCATTTCTATACAGGGAGGGATACAGCTATGACTAACCTACCTTCTCCTTCGTCATTCACAAACGATGCTTGCTTATGTGAAGCAGAAAATCGAACGCACAGCGTTGAATAGAACTCAATGATTGGTTCACGTGTCAGCCTGTGCATCCACGCGCACTGTGAGACCTCATAGTAATGTTTGTGAATATGGGCGTAAGTTATCGCTTAGCTTGTGTAAATATAATAATTGATATTTAATTAAAACTTGCCCGCTTCTTCTGAAGAGGCACCCAAAATACTCATTTGATTCTGAGCCAATCAACAATAAATAAAATTCAACTTTAAAATTGCGTCTTTCTGAAGTAATTGTTTCACAATTAATTTTGAAATAACTACCTACAACATTTTCGTTTGTTTTACGTCGAATGAAATCATTGCTGTTTTTTGTTTTTTTTTTTCAACGTTTTTACGTAAACGTGCCTTTTTCATGATTTCTTAGTTATTATTTTCAAAATATCAGAACCATTTATTTTTAAAAAAGATTTATGCATCTTTTTTGATGTGACAATCGATAAATCATGAGATATCATTATAAGTATTTTATGATTTTTGAGGATACAAGATTTTTACCTAAAGACTCTTAGAATAGATAGGTACGAATCTTTAGATCAAAATAATAGTGTGAAAAAATTATGCCAGCTCTAATAGATTACGGATCTACGTCCGATTATGCTTAGAAATTACTTCATTTGAAGACGTAGGGTAGAGTTCGTAAGGTCCCGTACAAATTCGTCCAATTTTTTATTTTGATGATGTTATTAACCTTCGTTAAGAGGGTGGACGCACGTGTCATCAAGCAATCGTAATGATATACTTAATGATAACTATTTTATGAACCCGAAGAACCTTAAGAAGTGTTGTTAAAGCTGCTCTATGAATATGTAAAGATGAGTTGCACCATCTTATTTCAGCTTTCACAAACGTTAAAAATCTGTCAAACTCCATACCACACCAGTTATCGATATGGTTACAGTTAAAGTTAGGTGGTGCAACTAAGCCTTAGTCTTAATAAATGTCCCAATACTTAACTACGGAACAAAATGTCATTATTTAATTTAATTGATCTTGACCTTCCCTCAGTAGTTCAGTTCTTAACGATAGGTCTACGAGTGTGTGCTTACAAGTGATGTTATCTGCAAGCTACGGGCTTAAATCAAAATAAATTTTCGATTTAACGCCGCATATTTTATAAGTAAATTTCCAAATTATGTTCCACCTGAGAGCCTGAGGCAATTCGCCGAATAACGAGGGTACTCGATACTTAATGCTGATCGCTCTCCCCGATAGGGATTAGGCGCGTAATTTGCTCATTTCCAGATTATACCAGTACGTACCGGTTCGTTCTAGAACTGACGAACACGTCACGTGGTACGCATTTTGCTTGGGTGTGGTAAAACGCGTGAAAAAAAATATTTGTTATTTTTTTGGAAAGAAGACGCAAAGGAATAAAGATTGACTGTTTCAAGAAAATAAACAAAACGGATGAACAGCGAATTGAAAAGAGAAATGGAAATAAGATATTTTAGGCTCGTATTCTGTAACGATGAAACCTGTTGGCTGATTACTTTTCAAATTGGTGAACCCTCGCCAACATTTGACCAAACATGCAACGGAAGGGGAACGAAACCTTCAACTCAACCCTCAGAAGCCAGTACATGTGTTACGGTCCGGTTTCCGGACCCCAAGTATCCGGACCGGATGTGATAATTTCACCGGCTATTGTTCAACCAAAAGGATAAACAGACTAACATGCTGGATGTATGTGGCGATAATAAAAGGGAAGATGCCTGTTAATGGCACCAAGTGATGTCACAATACATTGCCGACTTTTCGTTCTGGTCTGGTGATTTCAATTGTAACTGTCTAGAGTAAAGTTGGTATATTGGCTACTCTTTTTCACAACCGTTGCCAACTAATTCAGCTATACAGTAGTTGTCACAATACGATCAAGTTATTAGAATAACTTGTGTATTATCCATGCGTGTTCTGCATGTTATAGCAACTTCAAATCTAAGTTCATATTTTCTCAGAAAGCTGCTTGTTGTGACATACACTCAAGTATCTTAGATGAAGAGTTTTATTCATTCAAAAATAGCCCATAAAATCAATTTATCAAAAGCTATCATCGGCGTACTTCTTTCAAACATCGGCTATCAGCGATTTTTCAACTGTATCGATACAGCGTTGCGGTTTGCAACTGTATCGAGACACGGTATCGAAACCACTCATTTTAGCGACTATCGATTCAGCATCGCGATTTCGTGACTTCCTGCGTTCGGACGTGGTATCGAAATCGCGCGTTTTAGCGACTGCACGTCGAGCTTTCTAAAAGCGACTCAATCGATTTGGCGTTTTTAAGTGTGCGGTGTGGTCGCTGCATTTAGCTTCTAAAACGGTTCTAAATTGCAGATCCTGAGAATAGCATGTGTGCTGTGGCCTGAAAGGTAACTTGAACAAAAGACAATATCCACAAGTGCATACAAGAACAAACTAGATTTCGAATACAGTCCTTTTTCAACCCAGTTACGTGTTGCAGAAAAATGTCCCGTATTCAAGAGAAACTTAGTAATTTATCTTGGTTGTTTAAGCTTGGCCTTTTTGTTTTGCCCGCGTTTTAATTAGTTTTGTCCGGGCTCCATGAGATTTAAAAGTAATAAAATTATTTGCTCTCCGTTTTCGTATGTTTTTCCCTTTGGGAAAACTTGCGAGGGCAGGATGAAAATTAGGTTTTCGCGATGTAGTTATAGATATAGTTTTTTTGTTAATTTTACTTCTGGACTCGGTGAATAATGTGTGATGTTTAATTTTCAGTTGTTATGAAGTAGTTTGTTATCACTAACTGTCGAGTCGCTGTGTGGACTAGTCGTTAGAGAGTAGTTCTCTCTCGATCTAAGAGTCCTGGGTTCAATTATCAAGTGGGACACGTATTTTGAAAACTCACGTTGTTTTTTAGGTTGGTTAAGGCTGTATTGCAGGCTTTACTGAATAATGGACTTTAACGTGAAATAATGTTTACATCTGGTTTACTAGTACATGGTAAGCACAAGCTTTAAAAGGGAAGAGTGCAAAATGTTCAAGGATATTTATTTCTTTAATATTACTTACCTGAAGAACAACGTTAATATCTCAGAACGTTCACAGTAACATTATTAAGTATTTACCAGCATCCTGCGCTGGTTTTGCGCCAGTGCTCGTGCAGTTCCTTTGACATCTAGCTGTTTATCTTCTTAGTTTGTCTAGAACTGCTGTCAAAGGCACCTCAAGCTAACAATTTAGTGGGTAGAAAGAAAACACTGTAACTGT
>NW_021134666.1:0-3614 GCF_004193835.3 Ostrinia furnacalis
TGCTGTCCATTATGGCATGTGGTGATCTTATAAAGTGTTCATACGTGTTCAATTTTGGATATTGTTCCAAAATCGTGTTAGTACTTCGATTCGATTCTTTTTCTTTCTTATACTTAAGTACACTGATGGCCCGCGCCCCCCTTTAAAGGTCTTTGCCCCGCACTCACCCTGCACACCACACCCCACATCCTAAGCACTCACCCTGCGCGTCGCTCAGCACGGGGTGGTAAAGCCTGGTCCGTGAGCACGTAGAATCCCGTCCAATGACCCTAAGCTACCCATCCTTATAGCTCGCACGTAATTATGTTGCTGTCGCGACTGTGCGACGGGCGCCCGCAGTGAGTGTGCGAGCGCGACAGCAACATAATGAGGGCTATCGTTTGTACCACTGTAGAGTAAGGTCCTGTCACTTGCTAGTAGCGAAGACAGTCGCACCAACTGGTGAGCGCGAAAGTGGTAGGAGGACTATCGCATTTGCACTCACCAAGATGGCGCCACTGTAGAGTAAGGTCCTGTCAATCGCCAGGGGTGCCAACTGTTGAGTATAAAAACGATAGCCCTCATTACGCGCGAGCGATAAGGATGGGTAGCTTGGGGTCATTGGACGGGATTCTACGTGCTCACGGACCAGGCTTTAATGGCGTTTCACCTGCCTCTTGGAACATCCTGTACTAAGCACTCACCCTGCGCGTCGCTGAGCACGGGGTGGTAGGCGGGCGCGGCCCGTGCACACGCCGCAGCTCTCCCCTAGTCCCCTAGTCCGTGAGCACGTAGAATCCCATCCAATGACCCCAAGCTACCCATCCTTATCGCTCGCACGTAATTATGTTGCTGTCGCGCTCGCACACACACTGCGGGCGCGCGTCGCACAGTCGCGACCAGGCTTTAGTGGCGTTTCACCTGCCTCTTGGAACCCTATCCTAAGCACTCACCCTGCGCGTCACTCAGCACGGGATGGTAGCCGGGCACGACGCGCGCCACGCGCACGGCGGGCGGCAGCGTGCTGGCGGGCGGCGCGGGCTGCAGCGGCTCGGCGAGCACGTAGAATCCCGTCCAATGACCCCAAGCTACCCATCCTTATCGTTGTTATGTGTTGTTTGCCTAGGTGCAAGCTCCGCTTGAGCATCAAAGGTCCGCAGTCGGTGAGAATGTGTAGAGCCTGGTCCGTGAGCACGTAGAATCCCGTCCAATGACCCCATCTACCCCCATCCTTATCGCTCGCACGTAATTATGTTGCTGTCGCGCTCGCACACTCACTGCGGGCGCGCGTCGCACAGTCGCGACCAGGCTTTAGTGGCGTTTCATCTGCGTCTTGGAACAGCCTGTACTAAGCACTCACCCTGCGCGTCGCTGAGCACGGGGTGGTAGCCGGGCACGACGCGCGCCACGCGCACGGCGGGCGGCAGCGTGCTGGCGGGCGGCGCGGGCTGCAGCGGCTCGGCGAGCACGTAGAATCCCGTCCAATGACCCCAAGCTACCCGTCCTTATCGCTCGCACGTAATTATGTTGCTGTCGCGCTCGCACACTCACTGCGGGCGCGTGTCGCACAGTCGCGACAGCAACATAATTACGCGCGATTATCGCTCGCGCGATTATCGGACGGTAGCTTGGGGTCATTGGACGGGATTCTACGTGCTCACGGACCAGACTTTACTAATATCGAATCGAATACAATACGGTCCGCCCCGGGTGCCAAGCATCAGGTGGTGACAGATCGCGTAGATTAGTACTGCCACTGCCTTCGAGTCCTGCATCCAGGTAACGCAGTATCTTTTGGGGGGCGATATGTTTTACATCTTGTGGGTTTTAGGATGTGTTTGCCCAGGTGCTGCCCAGGTGCTAAGCACTCACCCTGCGCGTCGCTGAGCACGGGGTGGTAGCCGGGCGCGACGCGCGCCACGCGCACGGCGGGCGGCAGCGTGCTGGCGGGCGGCGCGGGCTGCAGCGGCTCGGCGCGGCCCGTGCACACGCCGCAACTCTCCACCTTGTACTCGCACGAACACCTGGAGATTGGTACAGTTTGGTACAATATGCTTCAAAGATAAGCATAAAAAACTCATAAAACTCTTAAAACTCATTTATTTCTGTAAGTAGGCTTTAAAAAAGCACTTTTACATGTCCCAGTATTAACCCACCCTACCACTGCTTCAGGACAATAAATGGGCCAGTGCTGAGAAGAAGCAGCGCAAGAAATTCAGACACTATTTTCAGACTCTTTTTCAAAGGTTTTCTCTTTTTCATAGCCAAGAGTGGGGACTTTGGTCCAACACCGCGGTGGGCAACCCTCTAGTTGGGTTCGCCACTGATCGGACGCCTTATGCGCTCGATACGGCGACCGACGATCGCCAAACGTCTAGAGTACCTTCTGTACTCGCCACTCTGCCCGGTGTAGCTGGAAAAGCTCTTAAAGCTACCAGCTCGCGTCCCTTAAAAAAAAGGCCTCTCAATGATTTCCATGTAGACCGGTTGATAGCGGCCAGCATCCAGCGCCTTCCTGCTACCTTTATGAGGAGATAGGTGTAGAGAGCCCCTTTTTTTCTTTTATTTTGACGTCCATGGGTTCTTGAATCATAGTCTAAATTAAATAAAGATTTTCGGCATTCAAATGTGACTTTGATATGTCTCTTTTACAAAATAGCGTAAAACCTCCACTCACCTGATGTCGGAAGGTTTCGCAGCTTTACTGGTGGCGAGGTGCAGATTGTGCATCTGCAGCAGCTTGCGCTTCTTGAAGGTGTCGCGGCGTAGCGGCCGGACGCGCGCGCACGTCTCGCCGTCGTCCGATGTTCCCGGCAAGCTGCCCTCGTAGCCTACCGGCTCGCCCTCGAACTGAACCGCGCCTTTGGCTTCGCGGACCTGCGGCAAAGGCGTTTCGTTTAAGGCTACGGTCGGTAGCGTAATTATAGGGTGGCAGGGCTGGCAAAATACCACGACGGGCCCCTGACCCGAGGGGCATCGCGATGCTTCAGGGCGATGGTCCGGAATGGTCCGGGACCCCCTGAAAAATACCTAGACTAGAAAAAAAACCTAGATACGCCAAGGGCCCCATGTACTGAATTTGTCACCGGCCTCAGATGGTATAGTTGCGCCACTGGCTACAGTCTCCTATTACTAAACTCTATACGCGTCCGACGTCAGCGTCAAACGTTCCTTAACGCGTCTGAACGCTGCCTACGACGACGTCAACGTGAAAGAGACCACAACAGTAGGCGCCCGGCAAGCTGCCCTCGTAGCCTACTGGCTCACTCTCGAACTGAACCGGGCCTTTGGCTTCGCGGACCTGCGGTAAAGACGTTTCGTTTAAGGCTACGGTCTTCAAGCCCGCGAATCGAAACACAATAGATGAATCATTGTTACGCGGTCATATGCGAACACTTGGAGATTAATGGGATAAACGCTATTCGCAGCGTTAAAAATTTCTATCACGTCTGAACGTTGCCTAGGACGTTCATGCCGAAGTCCACGTTTGGAAGAGACCACAATAGTACATTTCTAAAGCATTATATTGTGACGCAGCCTACGACGAGACGCTATAGGCGGCCTACGGCGTTTATAGGGGACCACAGCCTAAGTCAAAAACACATTGAGGTATAGCCCGACCAGGAACATAAAAA
>NW_021134667.1:0-554 GCF_004193835.3 Ostrinia furnacalis
AAAATGAAAAATCTAAACAAAAAACATATGATGTACATTACTATAAAAACTACCAACGACAATTGTTTTGAACGAGATCTAGTAAGTAGTTTTTTTTAATACTTCGTAAATCGTAAACCGCTTATTACCGCGTAATCTTTCATACAAATAACTTAAATTAAAAAAAAAAAAATAATTTCATAAATCTATGGTACGGAACCCTTTGTGCGTGAGTCCGACACGCACTTGGCCGGTTTTTGAAACAGGCACGCCGCGATAAAGTTTTTCGTGACAGACAAAATTCCACGTGACAGACAATTTAGAATAATAATTTAGGATTCTAATGGTGAAATCATTTTTCAAATAGGTCCAGTAGTTTCAGAGTCTATACAATACAAACAATCAAATCCTTCCTCTGTATAGTATAAGTGTAAATAGAAACAAGCTCAGCAAAACAATAAAACCACTTACACCACATAAACCCCTGCATTCCACACTGTACTTCATATTTCACCCACTAATATTATTTTAGCTCGCATTTTCATAAAGCTATTAAGAGCGTTTACGCCGTTTGG
>NW_021134670.1:0-693 GCF_004193835.3 Ostrinia furnacalis
TACAGACGGACAGACAGACAGACAAAAATTTTACTGATTGCATTTTTGGCATCAGTATCGATCACTAATCACCCCCTGATAGTTATTTTGAAAATATATTTCATTTATAGAATTGACCTCTACAGATTTATTATAAGTACTAGCGGCCGTCCTCTATCTCGAAAACGGTTCACCGTATAAAAAATTTTTTTGAACAAAATTTGTAGAAAATTTAGTATTCTACAATATTGATAATAAATACAAATAGCAAAAAACCCATAGGAAATGAGATATTTCCAAAAAAAGCGCAAAAAAACGATTTTTGTGACCTTTGACCTTAAAAGAAGAACGGTCACCTGTGACCCAGGCCCGACAGAAACGAGACATACCTCAGTTTTTTTGTCATGTCTTAATTAGTTAAATTATATATTTTTTATATTCGAAATCTATGTATAACACCAAAATATTACCCTTTGTTTTTGTTCAGGCGTTATACAAAAACTAATACAAAATGCCTATTTATCACTAAAATTGGTAAATGTATGTACCTAAATGTCTATTACAGCTGCTATGGAATGTATCTAGGTGACCTGGAGATACAGCCGGATTATACAGGGTGGAAACGAGAAGTTACAAAATTCAAAAATTTAATGTTACCAGCTTCCATAATCTGTAACCTATTATTGGTACCATTTGAAAGAGCTCGTGAAGCAC
>NW_021134674.1:0-567 GCF_004193835.3 Ostrinia furnacalis
ATTTTTATTGGTTTCTCTGCAATGCCAAACAACATAACATATAAAAATATCAAATCAAATTTTCAACTTAGACTCGTCATATCTCAGAATTCCCATAATATCACAACATAGCGCTTTAAGTGAATATACCTACAAGTATAAAGCTTTGAAATAAAATACGTTTCATCTTTGTCCGCCGTGGGGCATTTTCTCATATTAAAGTTCCCAATGTCCTTTCAATTATTTGTCCGTCAGACAGATAATTAGAAAATATTAGACTCATATTTTTTATTTTCTTTCATAATTAAATAATAACAGTGCTACATCGAGTTGAAATGGCGCGATACGCCACGCTTGAGTAGAAGTTTTACTCAAATGTGACGTCACGCGAGATTTCAACTCAATATAATACTGTAATTATTCGATTATGGAAAAAATTAAAAAATATGAGTGTAATATTTTCTAATTATCTATCTGACGGACTAAATAGAATTTCGATTTCATTACCCAGTCATCATCCCTATTGGAACGCATTAGTACCTAGTATTGTCTTTGGCGTAAAAAAGCAAATGTTTCTGCTTTTGTCTA
>NW_021134675.1:0-1149 GCF_004193835.3 Ostrinia furnacalis
TTTTGACTTACTAAAATATACTATATGAAGATTACCGAGCGCCTATAATATTTTAAGACTAGCTTTCCGCCCTCGGCTTCGCCCGCGTGGTTTTTTGTCTGTCACAGAAAAACTATATCGCGCGCGTCCCTGTTTCAAAAACCGGGATAAAAACTATCCTATGTCCTTTCCCGGGACACAAACTATCTCTATGCCAAATTTCATCAAAATCGGTTTGGTGGTTTAGGCGTGAAAGAGAGACAGACAGACAGGCAGACGGCAGACAGACAGAGTTACTTTCGCATTTATAATTTACTAGCTTTCCGCCCGCGGCTTCGCCCGCGTGGAATTTTGTCTGTCACAGAAAAACTTTATCGCGCGCGTCTCTGTTTCAAAAACCGGGATAAAAACTATCCTATGTTCTTTCCCGGGACTCAAACTATCTCTATGCCAAATTTCATCAAAATCGGTTGCGAGGTTTAAGCGGGAAAGCGTAACAGACAGACAGACAGACAGACAGACAGACAGAGTTACTTTCGCATTTATAATATTAGTTGGGATAGTATAGATATAGTTTAAATTATGATTTATAAATCAATCATTACAAACTGAGGGTTTTGGTCCTCAATATTTTGATCAATTCTAGAGAAACCATCTATGAATTATCCTCGTACTTCTAAAAATGGTTTTATGTAGACAATGGCACGACAAGCTAAACACTGTAATCTTATGTAATTTGTAATAAGGGTGACTTTGCAACAAAATTGCATAGCCTTAAGGACTTTTGCCCGTATATTGTCACAGAAAATATCCCGTTTCCAAAAATCCGATTCAATTCAATGCTGGATCCCGTATATCTCTGGAATTTCAGAAAAATGTAACCGTCGCAGATTCCGTATTGCAAAGTGGAAATGAAATTCGAAAAGCGAGTTTGATGGCGACTGAATAGATGTCAAAGGGACTATTTTAAGAATTTGTTTACATAATACACCATGCTCATCTCAAGGTGAAACGTAAACTGATCTCTGATCTAACATTCAAAACTAATTTTGATATCGAGCAGGAAAACTAAAGTGACTGACATAGCCCGCAGAATCGCTAAATCAAATAGCAGTGGGCGGGTCACATATTCATATTCATATTCATTTTATTCACTTCACAATGTACAAA
>NW_021134676.1:0-1162 GCF_004193835.3 Ostrinia furnacalis
CTAGTTATCAAATAAAACATCGCGTCGACAGACATTGCTTGCTTGCGTATATTTTATTCCTGTGATTTGTACTTTTTTTATAAAAAAAGAGCCTACTGATACTAAATCCACTATATTTTTAACGTTGTATTACAATACAATATTACAATTGAATTAGTACTGTAATTTGTATAGGTAGGTATGTCTCAATCAAAACATCCAGAATTTTAAGTAACTATAATTTAAGTATTTTGTTTTTGATTACTATTTAATACTTTGCAAAGCATATAGGTAGGTAAATTTTTATTTATCATACATAATTCACAATTTGTCATCATTATCATTTTAGTCATAGGACGTCCACTGCTGAACATAGGCTTTCCCCAATGATTTCCATAGTGACAGGTTGGTAGAGGCCTGCATTCAGCTACCTTTATGAGGTCGTCGGACTTTCCAATACGTGGCCGTCACTCCAGAAACTTGCTGCCCCATCGGCCATCAGATCTGCGTACTATGTGCCCTGCCCATTGCCACTTCAGCTTGCTAATCCGTCGGGCTATGTCAGCGAGTTCTTTCGATTATACTCAATTTTATGGAGATAAAAATATAACATAGCTATCAAATTACTTAAGAAATCTTTTTACTAATGTAAGACCTATCTAAAACATTACCTAAGGATTACATATGTTACGGCTAAAGATAGTTGTGAACATAAACTTAAGTTTAGCCGGCTAAACTTAAGTTTATCTTCGAGAAGCAGCTAAAGTTCGATAGCATGTTAGTTTGCGTCGTGATATTCCATCTTTAGCCGGCTAATGTGCACATTAGCCAAAACGAAACGGCTAAAAATGTATTCGATGGGCGCGCCAGGCCGGCGGAGGGCTTGAGGGGGCGGTGGGGAGACAACGCGCGCGCAGTTTTGTTTTGTTTTATTTTGTAATTTTAAATACCTACAGAAGATTCAAGTGTAATGACCAAATGGCTCCTTATTATTTTATTTGAATGATTAGGTAGATATTGTTATAAGTGACTAATATTTTGTTATTGTAATAATTGTAATTTTGAATACCTACATAGGTACATAAAAGTATGTGTAATGAAAGTGATTATTTTTTAACACGTTCCGCCGCGGTAACGACACATACAGTAAAGGTGGAATTCATTCATATTATAGCAGTACGGG
>NW_021134678.1:0-115098 GCF_004193835.3 Ostrinia furnacalis
GTAAAATAATAGAAAAATAGTTTAACGATAAATAAATACTCGACATTTTAGAAAACAGAATGAGTGAGTTATTGGATGACGATTTGGAATTTCGTGGGGGCACTCTGCAGTTGACTACAGACAATATTGCGCCGGACACCACGGGCCGCGTTCAAAACAATCCCACGGATGATTCTAGCAGCACCAGAGTGAAATCCAACGCAAACCCAAGTTCAGTATTATCAGGTGCGGACTCCCTATCTTCATCTACGTCATCTTTTGCAGGTAATAATAAATTTAAGATATTATTTCTGAACAAAATTCGATGTCATCACAATGTAAAAATTAATTGGGCTTTCCCTTATCTCTCAATTACTCGCTAATTAACGGCTAGATTTTATTGAGTCGTCTGATGTTCATTACCGAAAGTAGATGAAAAAGCAGTATTGAAAACAAACATCTTAATTATAGTGGAATTTTTTCGGTACAATTAATAGCCAAACCAACTTTCTATATTTTTTCTTTTCTGCCAAGATGCTAGAGCAGGAGAGCAAACAAATGGCGCATCGGCGTCAGCGGAGCCTGAGGCTGCGCAGCCGGTATATCCTCGTTATGACGTGCCCTTTGATCGAGAGAACATCAAAGACTTCTTCACATTCCGCCGAGGCGTTGTAGAGAACGCCATACAAGAATGCATCACAGGCTTGCTCTTCCCTGAAGATGGAGAATATCTGGGTGCTTGGTTACTAACAGAGTAAGTAATAAATCTTAAATGGGTACCTATCTAATTTATTGTACTTAAAGAAATATTTATGTATCATTTGTTGTGTTAGATTTTAGATTATCAAGACTCATAAATCTCAAACAAAGTATTAGGTGAAAAGACAAAGTATTAATTATTGTCACAAAGTTTATTAAAAGAAGCTGAGAGTAACTGAAATGCAATAATAAATAATTGTTTCTTAAAGGATAACATTATGGGACAACGAAAAGGAGAGGATTGTCATCCTCACATCCAGACTGGTGATGACTATAAAGTACGACTTTATAGCGATGAAACAGCTCGACTTCAAGAAGACCTACCTCGATGACCTGGACACAATAGTCATTGGAGAGCTTGTGTACCCACCATCCTCACTAGTGCCGTAAGTTTTTACATGTCTAATATAAAATAAATTACTAATTCTAAACCTTTCTTCCTTGTGAAATTCTAATCAAATCATTTATTTGTTGTAATTTTGTTTTCTTGTTTTATGTTGTTTGTTTTTGAACTTAGTCTTGCATTAAGTTTTAATAGAATATTGTAATAAGTTGAATTTTCTTCCTTTAAACATTTTAAAAATATGTTCATTTAATAATTGTCTAGATGGAACAATTTGGAAATAACAATATACCTTTTGCTTCTTCACCAAATAAACAAACATTGTTCAGAATGTCCGAGTTGTATAATCCAGTTTTGATATAGAACTGGTTAACTGAATATAAAAGTGGTTCTAAAACTGGTTTTTCCACCCAAGTGGATTTGAAAATTTAAAAAAGTTTCTAATATGTAGATAATAAATAAAATGTTAACTAAAGAAACTAATAGGTAGTAAATCCCTCACGCAGTCGCCTTAACGGGCTCGCGACAGGAGTGACGACGGTCGTGAAGGACTGCGTCATAGACCGCCTGTGCCGGCGCCCGAGCAACGCCGACGGGGAGAGTAAACTGTTCGATCCCAAGTATTTTGAACCTAGGTACTTTGAGTTGCGGTAGACGCCCACATTTTACACTCATTCTGACCGCTTCATATCTTCACCCAAGGCCTAGAACAGACGGTGAAACGCAACTGCAACGAAACTGCAACTGCTAGTTACTTTTGAGTTGCATCTAAGTTTCTGCCATAGCGTCCGTTGAGAGACCACACATGACGCGACCAGTTTGAAACTTTCAGTTTCATTCATCAGAATCATCACAAAGTTGCAGTTTCGTTGTAGTTGCGTTTCACCGTCTGTTCTGGGCCTAACTGTAATAAATGCACTTAACATTCCAAACGGTCACTGATTTAGCCTTGTGATCTGCTGGTGCTCAGCCTAACAGTTCTAACCCCCATAGCATGCTCTTGTCTAACTGCACGTGAAGGTATGTTACGATACTATCATTGTTTTTAAGCTTATAGATTTAGAATGCTTCTTCTGAATGTTTTTTGTTAAACTTTTATTGCTCGCAATTAGAGAGTTGATCAAAATGCAAAATAGAATAATTTTACAACTGTTTAATACAATTTCTTGCTACATATTTTTTGATGTTATAGTTATTAGGATTTAGGAGTATATACTTTGATAATAAGTCATGATGAAGGCAATTTCTGTTTTAAAATCTAGCAATATTGTAATAATCGCAGAATATGTGATGTGATATTTGCTCTATGGTGCTGTGTGGCTGACTAACATTATTTTACTTAAATGTGTTTATTATAAGCTTGTAGTTAGAATTATAAATGTATACTATTGCAGTTTAAACCTGCTGAAAAGGCTGCTGTAGAACTAATCAAGGTGCCAGCTAAAAATTGATTTAAGCCTAATACCTAATATTAGAGAGGTCTTCATTTGAATGAAGACAAGCCTGTTTCATTTAGAATGTTAGAATTTGACGCCTTCGCTTCTTCGCAAGTAGACAACGCCAGTAGGCCTAGGCCGATTTACATTTAAGGCTGGGTTGCAGCATCTTACTTTAACTTTAACAAACGTCAAAAATCTGTCAAACTCCATACAAAAAACACCGGTTATCGTCAAAGTTAGGTGGTGCAACTCAGTCTAAGAAAGACGAAAATCAAATGCGAAAAGTCTTTTAGAAAATATGTTTTCACTCTAAATGTAAATCGGCCTCTTCAAGCAATACAGCATTTGAAAAAGTCGTGTATCACGTTGTAGGGAGCGCAACCTTCGCGGCGTGAGGCTGATGTGGAACAAGGGCGAGGAGCTGCCCCTGAAGACGGTGTGGAACCCCTTCAGCCAGGACGTGCCTTTCATCACCTTCGCGTCTCACCCCATATTTTGGCATAAAGGTCCTATTTTTGTCTTTATCTGCAACTAATATTGTCTCTGGAAAATTCTGAAACACTCATGCCCGTTTTCACCATCAATCCCTAATTTTTAACTGACCCCTATAGTAACACATAACAGTAGTTTTGTTTTCATAGGGGTCACTTGAAAATTTGGGATTGATGGTGAAAACGGGCATCAGTTTCACAGGTCATTTGCAATTTTTATCACAGTAAAATGATACAAAGTGAAGTGAAATAATCTATCACTCATTCTTGCCCTGACTAACTATGTTATCCGACTATAAAGAAGAGTAGTTTTTGACCCAATAAAATCAAACAAGTACTGCTTGTAACATTCTAACTAAAGCTTCCAAAAATCGTGAAACCTAATTACATGAACCTCATTTAGATGGTACAAAAATCCAAATACCAGCATTTTTCAATTAATATTGTGTATCTTTTACAGACGGAGAATTAGAAGATAAAGCGACATACGACATGGAGATCTTTGCTCAAAAACTGCAGAGGGCCATCGAGGCAATGCCCTCCTCTGCTTGCTGCATACACCACTCCCCCATAGTCATACAGAGCTATGTGGGCCTCACCTCCTTGCTGCATAACAAGACCAGCATGGGATTCTTTAAAGTCAGAGGAAAGTTCAGCTTCTAAGATCCTGATGATGCAAAATGTGGGATTTTGAAATGGCGTTAAGAAGAGTATTATTATGAGTAATGGCGAAGCAAAAAAAATGTTATGTACTCAAATGTATAAATTAGAAAATTCGCTTTCTACAATAGGTCTATATGACCGCATTAGCATTTTGTATATTTGTGTGCGTCAAGTCAAGAGCCATGAAATGACTTTTTGCAAAGTTTTTGTTAATTTTTGCATTCACCACTTGGACGAATAAATAATGGTTTATTCATCCAAGATTCACCAATTAGTTTGCTAGCTAAACTCAAATAAGTAGAATGCAAACAATCTGATTAACTTGGCCTTATTTAAATGTGTAATATTTAAAATATGTACATCGAAAACTCTTAATATTAAATATCTTCAACACTAGTCATTGAGTTATGGGCTTGTCTCATAATGCAATAATGAAAAATGTAAAATGATAGAATTAACTGAAAATTAACACCCTTGACTACATTAAATTCAACGTTTCAATCATTGCTGACGTGTAAAAAACTAAGCATTGTTGCCAAAAGATATCGTTTTGAAAATGTTCACACTGTTTAAATAATGTTGTGTGAACATTATTGTTTGTGATTATAGGATGAACCAGGGCCGTAGCTNGCGTCGCTAACACCAGTTTTGATATAGAACTGGTTAACTGAATATAAAAGTGGTTCTAAAACTGGTTTTTCCACCCAAGTGGATTTAAAAAAATTTAAAGTTTCTAATATGTAGATAATAAATAAAATGTTAACTAAAGAAACTAATAGGTAGTAAATCCCTCACGCAGTCGCCTTAACGGGCTCGCGACAGGAGTGACGACGGTCGTGAAGGACTGCGTCATAGACCGCCTGTGCCGGCGCCCGAGCAACGCCGACGGGGAGAGTAAACTGTTCGATCCCAAGTATTTTGAACCTAGGTACTTTGAGTTGCGGTAGACGCCCACATTTTACACTCATTCTGACCGCTTCATATCTTCACCTAAGGCCTAGAACAGACGGTGAAACGCAACTGCAACGAAACTGCAACTAGTAGTTACTTTTGAGTTGCATCTAAGTTTCTGCCATAGCGTCCGTTGAGATACCACACATGACGCGACCAGTTTGAAACTTTCAGTTTCAGTTTCATTCATAAGAATCATCACAAAGTTGCAGTTTCGTTGCAGTTCGTTTCACCGTCTGTTCTGGGCCTAACTGTAATAAATGCACTTAACATTCCAAACGGTCACTGATTAAGCCTTGGGATCCGCTGGTGCTCAGCCTAACAGTTCTAACCCTCATAGCATGCTCCTTGTCTAACTGCACGTGAAGGTATGTTACGATACTATCATTGTTTTTAAGCTCATAGATTTAGAATGCTTCTTCTGAATGCTTTTGGTTAAACTTTTATTGCTCGCAATTAGAGAGTTGATCAAAATGCAAAATAGAATAATTATACAACTGTATAATACAATTTCTTGCTACATATTTTTTGATGTTATAGTTATTAGGATTTAGGAGTATATACTTTGATAATAAGTCATGATGAAGGCAATTTCTGTTTTAAAATCTAGCAATATTGTAATAATCGCAGAATAATAATATGTGATGTGATATTTGCTCTATGGTGCTGTGTGGCTGACTAACATTATTTTACTTAAATGTATTTATTTTAAGCTTGTAGTCTATATATATAAAAATGAAACCCGTTTCGCTCTCTCGTTTGTCACGGCATCACGTGTGAACGGCTGAACCGATTTCGATAATTCTTTTTTTTAAATGTTTGTGGAAGTCCAAGGATGGTTCTTACGGAAAAAAATATTAAGAAAATCTCTACGCTAAGGCGGTACGAAGTTCGCCGGGTCAGCTAGTTAGAATTATAAATATAATGTATACTGTTGCAGTTTAAACCTGCTGAAAAGGCTGCTGTAGAACTAATCAAGGTGCTAGCTAAAAATTGATTTAAGCCTACATTTACAGACCAATTGAATTACTAGAGACAAGCCCGTTTCATTTAGAATGTTAGAATTTGACGCCTTCGCTTCTTCGCAAGTAGACAACGCCAGTAGGCCTAGGCCGATTTACATTTAGGCTGGGTTGCAGCATCTTACTTTAACTTTAACAAACGTTAAAAATCTGTCAAACTCCATACAAAAAACACCGGTTATCGTCAAAGTTAGGTGGTGCAACTCAGTCTAAGAAAGACGAAAATCAAATGCGAAAAGTCTTTTAAAGCCTGGTCCGTGAGCACGTAGAATTTTGTCCAATGACCCCAAGCTACCCATCCTTATCGCTCGCGCGTAATTATATTGCTGTCGCGACTGTGCGACGCGCGCCCGCAGTGAGTGTGCTCACGGACCAGGCTTTAGAAGATATCCAAGTCTTCACTCTAAATGTAAATCGGCCTCTTCAAGCAATACAGCATTTGAAAAAGTCGTGTATCACGTTGTAGGGAGCGCAACCTTCGCGGCGTGCGGCTGATGTGGAACAAGGGCGAGGAGCTGCCCCTGAAGACGGTGTGGAACCCCTTCAGCCAGGACGTGCCTTTCATCACCTTCGCGTCTCACCCCATATTTTGGCATAAAGGTTTAATTTTACTTTATCTGCAACTGATATTGTAGGTCTCGGAAAATTCTGAAACCCGTATTCACAAACGATGCTTGCAAATCTAACGCATAGCGTTGAATAGAGCTCTGTGATTGGTTCGTGAGTCACCCTGTGCGTCCACGCGCACTGTGAGACCAGTAATGTTTGTGAATACGGGCGTTAGTTTCACAGGTCATGTGCAATTTTTATCACAGTAAAATGATACAAAGTGAAGTGAAATAATCTATCACTCATTCTTGCCCTGACTAACTATGCTATCCGACTATAAAGAAGAGTAGTTTTTGACCCAATAAAATCAAACAAGTACTGCTTGTAACATTCTAACTAAAGCTTCCAAAAATCGTGAAACATAGTTACATAAATCTCATTTAGATGGTACAAAAATCTAAATACCAGCATTTTTCAATTAATATTTGTGAATCTTTTACAGACGGGGAATTAGAAGATAAAGCGACATACGACATGGAGATCTTTGCTCAAAAACTACAGAGGGCCATCGAGGCGATGCCCTCCTCTGCTTGCTGCATACACCACTCCCCCATAGTCATACAGAGCTATGTGGGCCTCACCTCCTTGCTGCATAACAAGACCAGCATGGGTTTCTTTAAAGTCAGAGGAAAGTTCAGCTTCTAAGGCAGATCCTGTTGATTCAAAATGTGGGATTTTGAAATGGCGTTAAGAAGAGTATTATTATGAGTAATGGCGAAGAAAAATGTTATGTACTCAAATGTATAAATTAGAAAAAATCGCTTTCTACAATGGGTCTATATGACCGCATTAGCATTTTGTATATTTGTGTGCGTCAAGTCAAGAGCCACGAAATGACTTTTTGCAAAGTTTTGTTGATTTTTTTTTATTGCATTCATCAATTAGTTTGCTAGTTAAATGCAAACAAACTGATTAACTTGGCCTTATTTAAATGTATAATATTTAAAATATGTACATCGAAAACTCTTAATATTAAATATCTTCGACACTAGTGATTGAGTTATGGGCTTGTCTCATAATGCAATAATAAAAAATGTAAAATCATAGAATTAATTGAAAATTAATACCCTTGACTACATAATTCAACGTTTTAATCATTGCTGGCGTGTAAAAAACTAAGCATTGTTGCTAAAAGATATCGTTTTGAAAATGTTCACACTGTTTAAATAATGTTGTGTGTACATTTGTTTGTGATTATAGGATGAACTCATAAATTAGTCATTTTTATATTGTGTTAATGTATATTAAGTACCTATAGAAGTATCTATAGTGGGTTTATTTAAAATTTTGAAAGCGGAAACATTGCAAGTGACTTGCAGATAACATTCTTACAGAATTATGTATGTGTTTGAAGTTATTAATAATAATTACTAACTATAATTATTGTTTTAAATAGCACCTATCTACAACTATTGGAATTGTTATAGAATAGTAGATAAAGTTAATAATAATAATTTCAACAACAAAAAACTTACCATTATGTTGAGAATGATAATTTAATTTTGTTATTTTATTAGCATTAATAATAAATAAATAATAATAATAAATATCTTTGGACAATCTCACACAGCGCCATCTAGCCCCAAAGTAAGCAATTAATATGCTTGTGTTATGGGTGCTAGCTTAACGGATATACTACTTATATACTTATATACTACTATTAATGAATATATTCTTATTATAAAGGTGATTACTCACTAGATGAATTTGTATCTTAAATTTCATTTAGACACTAATGCTACCTAGTTACCGCCAAATGAGTAATCACTGTTGTAACCCTTCTTGTTGTATTTTTAATTAAAGGAATCAGTGGTGTCATGCTCAATTATTTTGTTACATGCGAATGCACCAAGTAAGTGACCACCTTAATACTAACATAATATTAGGCCAGTTACTATGTTAATAAAGCATATATATGTATTTTAGTTCTGCGATGTTGATACGACTTATCGTTACCAATACTATGATATAGCGCAATATGTTAGCGGCGCAAATATTTCCAATTATGACAAGGGCAATTCGAATTATGCATTAAATGTTATTAACATGAGAGTATTTATTAGAGGGAATTGTAGCTTTTGCATAATGTAGTGATAAACTGTTGTTATGTTGAAGTTTCAGTTTCAAGTATGATCTCGGTAGAGAAAATCGCTAGAAAATGTGTATATTTACTTTGACTGTCTCATGCATTCATGTAATGCACACAAGAATAGGGATGTCGATATCATTTACTTATTTCAAATACCTAGTTACTTTAATATTCATATAGCTTTGGATTGGAATGGAGTACTTACCTATAAAGATCATAACTGAACCTCCGTCCATCAACTAACTACATTCCTCTACTTTATATTGGAACTACATACTTATACAGGGTGTTAGGTAAATGGGTATATGAGCCGACACTAGCCCATGTTAACATGGTCATATAAATGTTATAGTGAAGTCAGAAAATTGATATCTTCATTTTAATTATTTTAATTTTCATACAAATCGGATTTTATAAAATTTATTTTGTATGAAAAAAAAACATGATATCAAATTTCTGACTTCACCATACCATTTATATGCCTATGTTAACATGGGCTAGGGTCGGCTCATATACCCATTTACCTAACACCCTGTAAATCTAATTCCAGCATCTAGTCAGTTGACAACTTTTGCAAGCTATTGTGGTGTCGACAACCCTGTTGCTTGCAAGATCTTTTCTAATTAGTTCTTGAGCAAGAAATAAGGAGATTATAAAATATAATTTTGTAGTTATTGCGTTTTTATAAATCCGAATGGTATATTTTTTTCAACTTTACTACACTGGTCATCACAAAAATCGACCCTCCCGCGACAAGCACTTTCAAACGTATGCATCCCCACTTCTCACCAATATTGGCACCATTTAAAAGCCTAGTTCTAAACTTCATTTAATTAAAGGAAAGGTTTTTACCCCAAAAATGTGTCTGTAGAAGAATCCAGAGTCACTTCTTCAAAAAATAGGAAGTTACGCTTGAGCCAACTTTTATGGCTATAAAACTGTTAAGTTGGGATTAATCGCTATCTATCTGTTAAAGATGACACGTGAGATCATTATTTGGTTTTATAACCATAAAAATTGGTCTAATTGATCCCAGAGGTGAGCCCAAAGTGAGGTATTTTTTCAAGTCACATTTATTGTATATCGCGTTTATGTTAATCGTTTATTAAGAAATTAAATGTGTTTTTCTTTAAGGATATTTATTGGGCTTTTAAATAACACCAATATTGTTGGGGTAGGGATTGTGTCAGTAGAAACGAGTTTCGTGTAAAACGTAGGTGGGCCGATTTTTGTGATGACCAGTATATTTGTTATTATTTTTCTGCTAGCAAACCTAGAATCATGAAAAGCAAAAAAAATACAGCATAATAAAGATGGAAAACTACCTACATTCATTGTTTGTGTAATTATTATGCAACTTTCTGAAAAAATATTGTTATAGGCCTACTTCTAATAAATAAAAATCTTAGTTAAAATCAAAATTTTACTAAACAGTTTTTTTTCAAAAATGATACTAATATCAACACTTCACCACAATATGGTATTCTTCTGGTATATTGATGGCTTTTTATTTCTCGTTTTGTTAGCGAGTGCCTATATCAGACGCCTAGATTTTAAAGGGCTACAGTTATAGTTTTATGTAATAAAACTTAAGTTATTTTTTTGCTAGTGATTTAATCACTTAAATGTAGGTACCTAAACATTGATATCAGTTGAAATATAAATACATGTAATGAGATAATATTATATCACGTTTGTTGCTTTTATGTAAAAGTTTATTTATACTTTGATTCTTGTCAATATTGATACCATTAAATAAATTTTGTCTTTACTATCTTAAACTATCAATAAATTAATAAATCAATATAATTTAGTTGTTTTTATTGTGAATTAAATCTTAACAATATTTTAAAAATATGTAAATAGCGTATCGAACAATTCCGCATCAAATTGTTAATCAAAATCTCGACCATCCCAGTTATCCGGTAGCTCACAATTATCCCAAAAAGATTCAGAGTAAGGTTTCAAAGTGGCATCATACTCGTCTAAATGTATTTCTCTAACGTAAGTTAAGTTTTCTACCCAAGACAGATCTTCAATACACACTATACTTGGCAATTTTATTGCGTTCGAATCATTATTTCTCATGTTATTGTTGCAAATATTTGGTCCAACAATTTGATTGATATTGGTGTGTGTGGCAAAATGTTTGTTTACATCTCCAACAAAGTTTATTCCACTATTTTCTTTGATATTTGAGCCAATTTTATTGATGTTAAATTCATCATTGGCTTTTTGAGTAACTTGAAATGCTACCTCAGGATGACTTGCCAAAGCACTATCTCTAACACCTTCATCAGGTTTTGTGGTATTGGTATTAAATTTAGGCTTGGACATTTTACGTCTCGTTTTGGGTTTATTTTCTTTATCTTTCTTCTTTTTGGAGATCTTTTTCCTTTGTTCTTTTACAGGCTTTGATAGTTGAATTGTAACTACATTTGTTTTAAGATTTTCAAAAGTTTCAGCAGTCTTAGGAAGTTTACCGTGTAAAGTTTTCTTTGTTATTTCAAAATGTTTTTGCGTTGGTGTATTTATTTCGTGCGATACAGTACATTGAGTGTGTTCGTTATTTTGGGCTTCAGGTTCTATTAAGTTTATGATTTCTCTATCAAATTCTGCCATATCCTGGCCACAAGTATCATGCACAAAATCTTGATTGAAACTATTTGATGTTTCAGTTACATTCATATTTTTAAGTATACTTTGGGAACACAAATCTTCAGTGACTTGTTGAGTATCATCTAAAGTCAAGTCCACTATTACATCTATCAGTTCGTTGTCCACATCGTTGTTAAGATTACGAGAATTATTATCTTCAATAGAATCTGTATTGATGAGGTTATTAGGGGCTACAAGAACTGCTTGCTCATAAGCATGTTCAGCATTTGTTTCGTCGTTAATACAAAAACGGACTGTTTTCTTTGAACCAACGTTGATTTCTTTATTAGTAACTTCTTTATCATAATCGCCATTGTTTGTTTCAACTTGAATATTATTTGGTATGGGTATTTCTTCATCCATTTCAGTTAAATCGTCGTCTGCCAAGGAGTAAACAGGTGATGTGGAGTGTAGATTATTGGAATGATGACTGTCCATAAAAGTTTCTGTGTCTTCTAAAACATCACTAGATTGGTGATGTAAAACATAATTAGTTTCCTGCTCTTCAATAATGCCTTTCATACAACGTGTAAGCTTTTCGCAAACCTGTAAGAATATTATAAAGTTTTTAAATTCAAATGTTATGGAAACCACGTGTTCTCAACTCATTTTCACTACGGTGCTATGTGTCTCAAAGTTGTTTGAATAACAAATAACTCTTGGACTGAATAGATGGTAAAGAGAGCGCTTATAAGTTTAAAAGACATTGTGAACGTTTAATTAACAGTTTTCATAGGAACTTTGGTTAAAATTACATCTTGCTAAAACAAATTAAACAATACTTAATATGCCAATATTCTTACCTGTAGAGATCGCGCATCTCCCAAACATAATGACTTGATAGACGCCACTTCATCCAAATACATTTGAGCTTGAGGAACAGTTATAACTTTGTTTTTGTAAATATACTTGTCCACTTTCAGACTGATAGCCATGAGCCTCATAGTAATGTGCTTTTTCTGAAATTAATAAATTTATTCAGCCAAAGATTATCAGCAATATTATGACTTTTGATACTTAAATGTTTAAGGCGGATAGACATTCAATAAAATATTAAGGTCGAATAGATAGTCTCTAACATATTATTATTTAAACAATTTTGTTGCATGTGGTTACTAAAAGAACTGATAATAATATAGCGATAATAATGGGATTTAACAATTTTGACACTGGAATACTACACGTGACTAATAAAATTTATTTTTTAGGGAAATGAGTTAACATTTATCATACTTATGTTAGTCTTTACCTGAGCTATTTTTCCCGTTTTATTGCGCTTTCTTGGTGGCATTGTAAAAATTAAATAATGTAAGAATTAATTCAAAAGTTTTTGCGAAGTTTTTACGTCCGTGGCTTTGACATTTGTGGTTTCCCGCCTTTTCTCCTAATGGGCCAAGGAAATATTTTGAAAGTCTTACTACGGGATTTTATCTGTGCAATTTTTAAACAAAAATTAGGCACCTAAATCAGTGTTTGCAGCCACATCCGTTGGCCTGGGAGGATGTTATAGCTCGGAATTTCCTGATTTATATAATAACAAGAGATAACATAATATCATCAAACTGTTTAGGATTCAGTGCAGCTTGCGGCACCAGAGCAAGCAACAGATTTTTATATTTTATTAATTCGTATGAAATAGCTATGAAATCAGTTTCATAAAATGCGATTTGTTATACATAGTTTAGTTTTCCTGTGTGGTATATGTTTGTGCAGTGGAGGATATGGAGAATTTCCAGATGCGTGAGTATTTACTCATTTATGATTAAGATAAGTTAAACGTGAATAAACTATAATCTGTAGGTACCTACTTTACATAAATCGATCAAACATTTTGTCGGCTGAAAATTCTAATGATTTACTTACATAGGTACTTGTTTATTTTTCAAATTTGAAAATCTTGATCACAACATTTATAATGAAATGATAAATAACCGATAGGCAGGTATCATCTCATCTATCAAAGTCGTATCATCTGTTGTTGATTCTATTGCAGGCAATCGGATGTGGGGGCTCCGGCATACGTGCCTGCATATTTAAAACATCAACAGTTCTCTAAAACCGGGTACTCCGGTACAAAAACCGGTTATTCTGGCACTAAGACTGGTTATGCGGGTACTAAAACTGGATATCCTGGCACCAAAACCGGTTATGCTGGCACGAAAACGGGATATGCTGGCACCAAAACTGGATACGCTGGGACCAAAAATGGTTATTCCCCATACGGAGAGAAAAAGACTTGGGACACCAGCTACGGTTATGGCCATGGGTTGGTATTAATATTCTATCAGTCTCTTAATAATTTAACATATCTTATTTTTGGATTAAATATTTTTGAACGTATTATGCAGCGTAAATATTTGTAAGAATATTTTATGTTATCAAAATAAGTTTGTTCGTTGTTTCCTTTGCTGCATTTTTTTACTTTACCTTAAAAATGTTACAAAAAATGGCGCGCTATTTTTTTACTCCCAAAATTATCCACTTATGAAAATAACTGAAGGTTTCTCCAGATTTTGCTGAAAACTGTCTTCTANATCTAGTAATTATGTATTGTAATATTTGTAATAAAATTCTTCGTTTTCATTAAATGTTGTATGTTTCAGGCCTTCATACCAGGATTTCCAGAACAGTGCCAATCGGCCCTACCAGGGTGAGTTTCAATATTCTATAAAATTTAATGTACTTACCTAAATCATTATTTAGCACTCGATTGCATAGACATACATATTATGTACAGCAAAAAATTGCATAGACATACATATTATGTACAGCAAAAAACAGGGATTTTGATGTTTGATGCTGTTTCATTTATCAAATTATTCAATCAAATTATTAAATAACGAGTAACCTCATTATTTTGCAAGAAGTCAACGATTCCCGCTCTTTAGCCGGGCTTAGGTAATTCAAGGTAGGTAGGTAGACTTATGGCTCGGAAACGTGGCCCCTCACTATAGGCCTTATACAGAAGCTNGTCTTCTAGGCTACCTATTATGTATTGTAATATTTGTAATTCTTCGTTTTCATTAAATTTTGTATGTTTCAGGCCTTCATACCAGGACTTCCAGAACAGTGCCAATCGGCCCTACCAGGGTGAGTTTCAATATTCTATAAAATTTAATGTACCTACTTACCTAAATCATTATTTAGTACTCGATTGCATAGACATACATGTACCTACAGCAACACGGATTTTAATGTTTGATGCTGTTTCATTTATCAAATTATTTAATCAAATTATTAATTAACGAGTAGGTAACCTCATTATTTTGCAAGAATTCAACGATTCCCGCTCTTTGGCCGGGCTTAGGTATTTCAATACCTACCAATCTAGCGATTTCGAAGTTAAAACTATCCCGATTGTTACTTTGTCTAGGATTGCCATGGTAGACTATCTGAATAACAATACTACATACACTGGAAAGTGTAGCCAAATACCTACTGGGCTCATATTTTTCTTTGTTATTATTATGTGGCAAGAGATCTAATTAAACAAAATTATTTATTATGTTTTTGTTTTCCTCTGATAGCAAACTTTCCGAAAAAGCGATTAGGATGCATCGTAAACACCACCTACGTCCTGATGAATGTTATTTGTGTGGTTTCTAAATTATTACCACAGATAATATAATACTAGTTTATTACCTAGATAATATTAGTAGTCAGTAGTCAACATTATCGTTGGCGTAGGCCGAGCTATCTGCCCCAGCGGAAACCAGTGCAAATCCGTTGCCGGATGAAGCTTTGAATGTGCGAATTTTTATTTAAATAAATGAGAAACTAACGTATGAAGGTATAGTTATGTTAACTGGATGAGTTAGGTAATGAGCTGTAACTTTTTCACCATTATTTTAATGTTCTGTTTTCGAAATTAGCCTATGTTTCAAGTTTAGCCTGATTTAGCCTATGTACTTACTCAATTTTTTAAGGAATTTTCGTATTGACTTAAATGAAATGCTGAAATCTGGCGAAAACACGATCGTTATTAATTAATTTTATTTAAATTAGTAGTAATATTGTTGAGTATTAAGTTTTTCAACAACAAAATTATAATGTTTTCTTCTAACTTGAAGTTAGAAGAATAATTATAATGCTTCCAATCTATCTAGAATAGACTGATTATATTTTTTCAGTTTCATTCTCCAAAAGTTTTGAAACTCATAATCTGCGTTTGAGGAAAACGCGTAAATAATGCGTAGAGCAAATTCAACGTTCATGCGACTCGCAGGGCACATAGCGACCTTCCCACACCTACGAGCGACCCATATAACCCTAAACGGCTGATAGCGCGGGACTGGCGCACGCGCAGATAGTGCAATATGCAGGTCAATGTTAAAACTAACTGGAATAGGTTTAAAATAACAATAGACGATTCAAAGTCCAGTACATCCTGGATATCGGGATTTCGGGAACATCTGATAATGCTGCATGGATTTCCAGTAATAGATTCTGAATACAATATTTTATGTTCATTTGAACAGCAACAGCAAAGTATCCAAAGCTAGCTAGTGGCAAGTCTTAACTCTAGGTACAATCAAGATTTAATTCTTCATGTTCTTTTAACAGCAAAATGCTTCCCCGAATGCAAGAACAACGGCATCTGCGTGGCGACGAACACCTGCCAGTGCCCGGCCAACTTCCACGGCAACTACTGCGAGTTCGAGAAGAAGCCATGTTTAGTCCATCCGCCGCTGCCGATGAATTCACATAGGAACTGCTCCTCGGAGTAAGGCTACACTTTGTTAAACATCCACCAGTTACACCTGCAGGGCCCGGCCAACACAGCGGCAACTACTGC
The DNA here is from genome assembly GCF_004193835.3 of Ostrinia furnacalis. Lineage (NCBI taxonomy): Eukaryota > Metazoa > Arthropoda > Insecta > Lepidoptera > Crambidae > Ostrinia > Ostrinia furnacalis. The sequence goes on from NW_021134678.1 coordinate 15,799, forward strand.
GAGTTCGAGAAGAAGCCATGTTTAGTCCATCCGCTGCTGCCCATGAACTCCCATAGGAACTGCTCCTCGGAGTAAGAGTTTTCACATTTAGGCGACTTTAGCAGCGCGACAAACGCGCGACATGCGCCCTGCTGATAATTTCATGCCATATGACAGCAGATGTCTGCCTTCACATTCTAAAAGCGCCGCTGCCGTGCTACTGTCGAGCTTCTGACGCCTAATATGAAAGCGGTCCAAGGGCTATTTCAAATTAGACATTATAAAGAGACCTTAGACAGCTTTCTATTACTTTTTTAAACAGCAACTAGTTACACCTGTCAGGGAGAGAGAATTCAAGAGTCTTCCCAACTCTGCCAATACAACCACTTACAGCCTTTAGATCAATACGCTGTTACATTTTTGTTGCAAACTAGCCTATTACAACTACGTCTGTACAATGTCAAATCAACTTTTTGCTACAAATTCTATGCTATTTTTGTCTTATAACCCTGCGACAAAAGCTTTTTATTTTTACTCATCACATTGTAACAAGAGAATAATTTCCAGTTTCTGCACAATAAAATGCATGGCGGGCCACAAGTTCATCGACGGGTCCACTGTTGCCAACATGCGGTGCAACGAAGGCCAGTGGCAGCCGACGCGCGCTGACTTCACAACCATACCGGACTGCCAGCCGGAATGCACGCCGCCTTGTGAGAACGGGGGCGTGTGTCTTGCTCTCAACACCTGCCAGTGTGCCGAAGACTTTAGGGGACCGCAGTGCCAGTATGGTGAGTCTACAAAAACTCCCACTTCAGACTAGAGTCGAAGGTTCGGGGCTCCATCCCGAACTGCCAAAACGAGTGCACGCCGCCCTGTGAAAATGGAGGCGAGTGTCTCGCGCTCAACACCTGCCATTGTGCCGAAGACTTTAGAGGACCTCAGTGCCAGTATGGTGAGTCTTTAAAACCCTCAACCCAGATTTTATAGTTGAAGGCTCTGAGTTCCATCCTGAACTGCCAACCCGAGTGCACGCCGCTGCGAGAGAATGGAGGCGTGTGTCTCACAACTGCTAGTGTTCCGAGGACTTTAGGTAACAAGTAAAATAGTATGAGTCTACAAGAACTAAGAAGAATACAAGGTTCTGAGCTCCATCCTGCATTAACAGATTCAAGCATTTTAAAAGAGTTAGCTTAATTCATCGCATGTACCTTATGAGTGTTTTAAATATTAGTAATTTTAAATAACACAAAAACAGTTTTTTCTAATAGTGACAAAAATCTGAACTGTTTTTCTGCTTCCAGCTGCCAGCGTGTGCGACGTGCGAAAGCTGGCTTTCAACGGCGGGTACAGTTGTTTCGGCGACGGCGAGAAGTTCTCGTGCAAGCTGAACTGTCCTTCAGGCTCTACGTACAGTTCACCGCGAGCGGAACTGTATACTTGCCTGTACTCGACCGGGGTGTACCAACCACAGCCGATACCGCACTGCGTTTTCAGTAAGTTTGATAGCATTTCTTTTTTAGCGGGTACAGTTGCTTCGGCGACGGAGAGAAGTTCTCGTGCAAGCTGAACTGTCCTTCTGGATCTACGTACAGTTCACCGCGAGCGGAACTGTATACTTGCCTGTACTCGACCGGNCAACTACTGCGAGTTCGAGAAGAAGCCGTGCTTAGTCCACCCGCCGCTGCCCATGAACTCACATAGGAGCTGCTCCTCGGAGTAAGGCTACACTTTGTTAAACATCCACCAGTTACACCTGCAGGGCCCGGCCAACACAGCGACAACTACTGCGAGTTCGAGAAGAAGCCATGTTTAGTCCATCCGCCGCTGCCGATGAACTCCCATAGGAACTGCTCCTCGGAGTAAGGCTACACTTTGTTAAACATCCACCAGTTACACCTGCAGGGCCCGGCCAACACAGCGGCAACTACTGCGAGTTCGAGAAGAAGCCGTGCCTGATGCACCCGCCGCTGCCCATGAACTCCCATAGGAACTGCTCCTCTGAGTAAGGGTTTTCACATTTGGCGACTTTAGCAGCGCGACAAACGCGCGATAGGCGCCCTGCTGATAAATAATTGCATGCTATATGACAGCAGATGTCTGCCTTCACATTCTAAAAGCGCCGCTGCCGTGCTACTGTCGCGTTTCTATCGCCTGATGTGAAAGCGGTCTAAGAGCTATTTCAAATTAGACATTTTAAAGAGACCTTAGCTTTCTATGATTTTTTTAAACAACAACTAGTTACACCTGCCAGGGAGAGAGAATTCTTGTCAAGAGTCTTCCCAACTCTGACAATACAGCCACTTACAGCCTTTAGATCAATACGCTGTTACTTAAATTTTTGTTGCAAACTAGCCTATTACAACTACGTCTGTACAATGTACCTCTGTACAATGTGAAATCAACTTTTTGCTACAAATTCTTTGCTATTTTTGTCTTATAACCCTGCGATAAAAAGCTTCTTATTTATCCAAAATTCATCACATTGCAGCATTGTAACACGAGAATAATTTCCAGTTTCTGCACAATAAAATGCATGGCGGGCCACAAGTTTATCGACGGGTCCACTGTTGCCAACATGCGGTGCAACGAAGGCCAGTGGCAGCCGACGCGCGCTGACTTCACAACCATACCGGACTGCCAGCCGGAATGCACGCCGCCTTGTGAGAACGGGGGCGTGTGTCTTGCTCTCAACACCTGCCAGTGTGCCGAAGACTTTAGAGGACCGCAGTGCCAGTATGGTGAGTTTACAAAAATCCCACTTCAGACATTGGTGTTGAAAGTTCTGGGTTCTATACCGGACTGCCTGCCGGAATGCACGCCGCCTTGTGAGAACGGAGGCGTGTGTCTTGCGCTCAACACCTGCCAGTGTGCCGAGGACTTTAGGGGACCGCAGTGCCAGTATGGTGAGTCTACAAAAACTCCAACTCCAGAATAAAGTCGAAGGTTCGGGTCTTCATTCAATATTAACAGATTCAGGCATTTTAGATGAGTTAACTTAATTCATCGCTTAGGTCATGTACCTAATGAGTGTTTTAAATAAGTACACAAAGACCAGTGTTTTTAACAGTGACAAAAATCTGAACTGTTTTTCTGCTTCCAGCTGCCAGCGTGTGTGACGTGCGAAAGCTGGCTTTCAACGGCGGGTACAGTTGCTTCGGCGACGGCGAGAAGTTCTCGTGCAAGCTGAACTGTCCTTCAGGCTCTACGTACAGTTCACCGCGAGCGGAACTGTACACTTGCCTGTACTCGACCGGAGTGTACCAGCCGCAGCCGATACCGCACTGTGTCTTCAGTAAGTTTGTATTTCATTGATCCATTTCAGCGGGTACAGTTGCTTCGGCGACTGTTAGAAGTTCTCGTGCAAGCTGAACTGTCCTTCAGGCTCTACGTACAGTTCACCGCGAGCGGAACTGTATACTTGCCTGTACTCGACCGGGGTGTACCAACCACAGCCGATACCACACTGCGTTTTCAGTAAGTTTGTCAGCCTTTCTTTGATTCGTTTCAGCGGGTACAGTTGTTTCGGTGACGGCGAGAAATTCTCGTGCAAGCTGAACTGTCCTTCTGGATCTACGTACAGTTCACCGCGAGCAGAACTGTACACTTGCCTGTACTCGACCGGGGTGTACCAGCCGCAGCCGATACCGCACTGTGTCTTCAGAAAGTTTGTATTTCATTGATCCATTTCAGCGGGTACAGTTGCTTTGGTGACGGCGAGAAGTTCTCTTGCAAGTTGAACTGTCCTTCTTGATCTACGTACAGTTCACCACGAGCGGAACTGACACTTGCCTGTACTCGACCGGGGTGTACCAGCCGCAGCCGATACCGCACTGTGTCTTCAGTAAGTTTGTCTTTCTTTGATCCATTTCAGGAGGTACAGTTGCTTAGACGACTGTAAGAAGTTCTCGTACAAGCTGAACTGTCCTTCTGGATCTACGTACAGTTCACCGCGAGCGGAACTGACACTTGCCTGTACTCGACCGGGGTGTACCAGCCGCAGCCGATACCGCACTGCGTATTTGACAGTTGTTTGAGTAATGCTTAGCGTTGAATGGCGTTTTAGTATGCGAAAATTCATTTAAGTGGCGTTTGAGTGCAACTTAATTTGAGAGGTGCTTAAAAATTGAGAACTGCTCAGATATTGTTTTGAGTATGCGAAATGTAAGTTTAGGAGCTGCTTAACTATTTGAGAAGCCGTCAAATATTTAAATGGCGTTTCAGTATTCGGCCGTTAATGTCCCATGTCCCCTAGATGGGGCAGAGGGCGTCCACAACAGTCCTCCATCGCGTTCGGTCTTTAGCTTCGCGTTTGATCTCGCTCCAGGTCTTGCCGATTTTCTTCTCCTCGTCTGCTACAGTGCGCCGCAGCTTGTTTGGGGCGACCACGTTTGCGTTTTTCTCGGGGGTTTCAAACTAGAGCCTGCTAAGGGATGTGATGTGATGTGACTGACACTAAATTGATTGGTTATTCCATAGAGTGCCATTGGTTCGTGGACGTGGAGGCGCACTACGAAGCGTGCCTGTACGACATGTGCGCGTGCGGCGGCGACGCGGCGCGCTGCCTGTGCCCGCTGCTCGGCGACTACGCCATGGCCTGCGCCAAGAGCGGCGTGCTGCTGCAGTGGCGCTACAACGTCAAGGAGTGTGGTGAGTGACACAATACAGCACAGGTGTGCCAGTGGTGCCAACTGGTGAGCGGTTATGCGAAAGAAGGCTGTCTTATGTCGCTGGTGGTTCACATTCTTATCTTTAGAGAAAATACGTTGTATCAGGACCATACTAATTGTCAGTNGATTCGTTTCGGCGGGTACAGTTGCTTCGGCGACTGTTAGAAGTTCTCGTGCAAGTTGAACTGTCCTTGTGGATCTACGTACAGTTCACCGCGAGCGGAACTGTACACTTGCCTGTACTCGACTGGAGTGTACCAGCCGCAGCCAATACCGCACTGTGTCTTCAGTAAGTTTGTCAGCCTTTCTTTGATTCGTTTCGGCGGGTACAGTTGCTTCGGCGACTGTTAGAAGTTTAATTAAATTTAGTTGTTAGTTAGAAGGTTAATTAATCTTAGCCTAAGCGCAGACCACCGACTTTTAGTAGGCCGATATTTTAGTTGGACAGTTAATCAGTATGAGCATGTATGGAAGTGTGCACATTACTCCGATTTCGATTTCATACAATGATAATCGGGCCCTACTATCGGCCGACAGAAAGTCGGTGGTTGGCGCCTAGGCTTAATGCTAGGAAGAAATTTGATTTTCAATGTGTTGTACTATTTGGTATGCGTTCAATACTTTATGTAAGTGATTATTCGTTGTTTCAGATGACGTCTTTGTCGTTACTCCTACAAACTACAGCGTAAGTAATTTTGTCAATTTTATTCCTAAAGCCACGTAGACTTAAAAAAGCTTAGATTCATTGGAGAATATTTCTTCAATCGTAAATCTGCAATTAAGCGTTAGAATTTCGTATTAAAATATCTTAATTTCTATTGTAGAGCCACTACGAAAGCCACAGCTGGTCATCCTCAAGTCACACCCACGGCGGTGCTAGCGGTGGGTCGGAAGGGTCCTACGGGTCGCACCACGGGTCTGCGACCTTCGGCCAAGGGTCGCACGGGTCGGGAGGTGGCTCGTACGGCTCTGGTGGACATTCTACGCAAATGGTGGTGCAGGACTTGACTCCTAAAGGGGGCACTTGCTTGACCTGGGCCGGCGAGCATTATAAGACCTTTGATGGAAAGATTTATAGGTAGGTTTTAAATAATAAAAATCTATTTCTATCTTTAAAATATAATGCTGATCTGTTCAATTTATTCACGTTTTATGCAAGTTAACAACCCGTAAATTTTTGATTGGAAGTAATAATTCTTCATCCTCTCACAAATTTTCGTATTTATGCTCTAAGGTAAGCGTTTTTTTCGACGCGTTGTAAAAACGTTATCTGGGGACTTAGTGTGAGTTTAAACGTATTCGATATCGAGTTGTTACCAATTGTATTTGAAAGTGTATGCGTAAACGGTGTGTTTGCATAAATAAAATATTTGTATTTGTAAAAAATACATTAAATGTATGACGGATTGTACAGCGCGGCGCCCCTAGCGGATACTTTCAAGAACTAAAATCTTCATTCATAGATTTTTTGACGCATTCGCTACCGAATACGCTTGATGTAAACTCACACTACGCCCCCTGAAAGATAATCTGAAACACATCAATGAGGGTTTTCGCGAATGAAAGATCCGCTAGATGGCGGGACGTGGATGTGGGGTCTGATTGCTGCGTGATTGGTGGAATGGTGGATTTTGACATATCTGTCAATGTCATGTCAAAAATAACCAAACATGCAGCATTTGGACCTCGCGTCTACGTATTGCCATCTGGCGGATTTTTCGTTAGCGAAAACCCTCATTGATGAGAAAATAATATGCACACTATTTACAATGAGGGCTATCGTTTTAGCGCTCACCAGTTGGCGCCACTGTAGAGTAAGGTCCTTTCACTTGCTAGTAGCGAAGACAGTGGCGCCAACTGTTGAGCGCGAAAGTGGTAGGAGGACTGTCGCATTTGCACTCATCAAGATGGCGCCACTGTAGAGTAAGGTTCTGTCAATCGCCAGGGGTGCCAACTGTTGAGTATAAAAACGATAGCCCTCATTAAAAACCACCCCTAACACCTTCCCCGTAGCTTCAAATCGCAATGCCAGCACATTCTGGTCCGCGACGCGCTTGAACACAAATACACGGTGGCGGTGCGGCCCGGCGCGTGCGCGCGCGCTTACTGCCCATCGGAGATCACCATCTACTTGGAGGAGAAGTCCTATACCCTGTCTATGCATCCGGGTAAGCGAAAGTAACCCAGTTGGTTAGAGATGTTACAGTCAAATGAGTTTTGACGGTCAAAACTTTTCAAATTGATCAAAAAAAGTGATTTTAACTAACGCCTTTGGTCAAAACCACTTTTGATTGGAAAAATCAGTCCAAAGTGATATTGACCATGGGCATCAGTCAAAATCACTTTTGACTATTTTTTGCATTCAAAAGTGGTATTGACCGATTGTAAGTTTTGACTGTACCAGAGATAAGGTTCATATTTCAGAAGCTGCAGCAGTCAGATATCGATTCAAATCTTTAGTTAATTAATTATGTTTAAGTAGGTAGTTTAGTAATTTAATATGACAATACTACGTTCTATGCTCGGAGTTTCCCTGCGTGATTGAAACAGCGAGTCAGGAAAACATAATGACCATCATAACCCGCAGAATGGCTAAAATAAAGAGGCAGTGGGTGGGGCACATAGATCGCAGAGCTGATGACCGCTGGGGCAGAAACTTTCTCGAGTACCACGGGCCGGAAAACTTAGTGTGGACCTGAATGCGGGCAGCGCAAGACCGGTCGTTATGGAAATTCTTTGGGGAGGAGGCCTTTGTCCAGCAGTGGACATAATTTGGCTGAAACGAACGAACGAACTCTTTAATAACTGAATTTTATTGTCCTGCAGAAGACGGCAGCGTGTCGTTCCGTAGCACCAAGCGCCTCATCCCGATTCCGGCGTCGCTACCAGGTATTCGAGTAGCCATGCCCGCCGACTACGTCGTCGTCAATCTGGACGCCGCCGGCCTGGCGCTCAAGTGGGACACCAACGTAAGTTAAATAGTGGGACACCAATGTAAGATGGACTTTAATATAATATAGAAGACGGCAGCGTATCGTTCCGCAGCACCAAGCGCCTCATCCTGATCCCGGCGTCGCTACCAGGCATCCGTGTAGCCATGCCGGCTGACTATGGCCCAGAATAGACGGTGAAACGCAACTGCAACGAAACTGCAACTGCTAGTTACTTTTGAGTTGCACCTAAGTTTCTGCCATAGCGTCCGTTGAGAGACCACACATGACGCGACCAGTTTGAAACTTTCAGTTTCAGTTTCATTCATAAGAATCATCAGAAAGTTGCAGTTTCGTTGCAGTTGCGTTTCACCGTCTGTTCTGGGCCTATGTCGTCGTCAATTTAGTCACCAAGTCACTCAAGTGGGACACCAACGTAAGATGGACTTTAAATATAATATAGAAGACAGCAGCTTGTCGATCCGCAGCACCAAGCGCCTCATCCCGATCCCGGCTTCGAAATTTTAAAATTAGTGATTTTGCCACTTCTGAGATACATTTCGTTGCGGTTCCAATGACAGTTTAACTTTCCCCCGGGATAAACTTGACCTTTATTGGTTGGGTTTTTTATGGCGATGAAGCTGTAGATCCTGGCTACACAGGAGTTGCAACGGTGGGAACGAGATGTGGGAATAGTTCCGTTCTGAGATACATTTGCATTAAATTAGGTGTTTTTAAAGATTGATCCGTCGTGTAGCCGTGGAGGCAAACAGGCAACATGATCCTAAAATTAAAACAGATTTAATTTTGCGCCTCAGGGCTTCGCACCCCGACTATCCTATTAGAACGCCTGTTTCTCTCACACTTTTTTCTTTAACCATGCAGAGAAGAATATTCTCTCGTATCTTATTTTAGCGCTACTTAAACTGACACCAGCTGCGATAGTAGCATTTAATATTAGCAATAAAATTCGAGTGCACAAGAAAGGCTGCAGTGCGGGAGGAATGGCGACGGATTGTGAGACTTGCCACCGGACCTGGTGTGACGACCACGACCACTCTGGCAAGAGTGTAGCGACGAAGAAGAAGAATATTAGCAATTACTTACTTTGATATCATCCACCAAAATTCACCATTTATATCAAAATATCCCTTTTGCAGGATATCATCTTAGTGGAAGGTTCAGTCCTGCTATGGAACAACACAGAGGGCCTGTGCGGCACTCTCAACAGCAACCCGGAGGATGACCTGGTCACCAGAGAGGGATCCCGTGCCAAGACCAAGGCTGCTATGGCGTCGTCCTGGCAGCTTAACAAAATTGGAGGTAATTAGTTGAATCTTTTTCATATTTAATATCAGTAATAAAGTTATTGATGATTCATTGCCCAATCCTCAGGAACAAGGTTGGTTTGAAAATAAAATCTTGTAACTCTTGGCATTCGGCGAATAGGGATGTTTCCTGGGTAAAAAAGCAAGAGTTTTAATTAGTCCGTCAGTTAACTTATCAAAAACTAATCGACACGTATTTTTCACTTTTTAAAACTAATGAAAATGTAAAGAGATAAAGCGTGCCAAAGTTCTAAAGAAAAGGCCTGTGACATCAGTGAGTGCGTAAAAGTGCAGCACTTTGTGACATCGCGCGGAACTTCAACGCACTATAACTTTGCAATTATTTGTTTGATTGACAATTAAAAATATACATACGTGTCCAATATTTTTTTATATTAAAATTGACGGACTAAAAAAATTTTTTTAGTAAACTAGCCTATTGAATTAGTTATGTGTTAATAAGACAAAAATTAAATACTTTGATGTACCATGATGTTTTCAAATTCTTCTAGTGCTGACGTAGATAGTGACTATTTTTAGTAGCGTACCTAGGTCGTCACTTTTGTAGTTTTTGCTCGTTTACGTCACGGCTATAGACTAGTTTGATTTGAGAAAGGTTTGTTTAACACGTTAGCTGCCACCCCGGTCAAATGTAGGTAATGTAGGTAGGGGTTCGGTTACCGGGGTGGCAGCTAACGTGTTAAGTAAAAATATTGTTGAACTCGCTCAGACATCTGCGAAGGCAGCCCGTCCGACGCGGCGCACTGCGCGGCGCAGCCCGACGACGCCAAGAAGAAGGCCCAGCTGTTCTGCGCCAGGATATTCAGCAAGGACAAGTTCCGCAAGTGCTCGAAGGTACAGGGGGCTACTCCGAAACGCTGTTTACGTAGTTTCGGGTCTATCTGTCACCGTCGCCCATGCTGGCATCTCGCTTTGTGTGAGAGGGATGGCAACAATCGAAACTTCGGATAACGTTTTTTCGGAGTAGCCCCGCAGACAATCAAGCTAAACACTAGCATCCTTTGTCGTTGTAACAGGTGCTATTTAGCAACAAAAATGTACAGTACAGGCAGCGTCAAATAGTTCGTGATACCCAAAGTTGCCAAAAAGTTCGTAACGCATCTTTGTTACAATGTTACAATTGGAATAAGGTTGAATAACTTTTTGGCTACTCTGGGTGTCATTTTTGGCTGACATTATTATTTTATTTCAAACTTTGCACATAGAACAGTGTGCATAAGTGCCATCACTGAGGAACATGCATGTCAGCCAGTCAAATAATTCCTTCGACGTATTTTACATTGCGCCATCTAGTTCCAAAATAAGCAGGAATTGTACATACTATGGGTACTGGGCAATGGAAATAAAGTTACCTAATTGTCTTTTTTTTACAAATAACAATAAACAAAGATCACCAAAAAGTAACTGAACTCTCATGTGATTCTTTTATCAGGTTATGGACGTGACCCTGTTGCTAGAAGCTTGCCAAGAAGACTACTGCGCTTGTAAAGATAGTCAAGGTAAGGCTTCTCGATCAGATAAAACAAAGTTATGCTGATTAATTTAAATGACTCATCGATTTATGGTTTTGGTTCAATATTTCCTGTTTTCAGATCCCGAGGAATGCGCTTGCAGCACGGTTTCTGTGTTTGCTAAGGAGTGCTTACGACATGGAGTGGAAGAAATGAAGTTCTGGAGAGACCCCGACACTTGCCGTAAGTCACGAATACTTTTTAGATAAGTGAATCCAATTGATTAGACGAATAGCAACTTTAACAACGAATAATTAGAATAAAATACAGAAATTTTGTAAGCTTTCATCTTTATAAGTCCCTTTCCATCTAGCGATAATTTTTTTCTTGTGTCCTTCGTTGCTGAGGACTGTGATCAATGATCGTCATCTATGTGCGTAGAGGGCTAGATGTATTCTACGTTCACTAGCTTTAATCACGACGTTAGACCAATTGCTCTGCCCATAGCGCGTTTACCCTCGACTCTCCATAAAACAAGGGCAAGGTACATAAATTCTGTACCTGTATGATGTCTTACCGTGGTTATTACCACTACGAGTTTCATGATGCCTTTTCTGATGCCGCCTACGATTTACGTGAACTCTCCGTGCAAATCGGTGTCACTGAACGTGTTAAAATATCAATTTTCGCACTTTTTGTAAGCTACATAAAAGTCAGCTACATTGATCTTCTTTCCACAGCCAAAACCTGTCCCGACGGTAAAATCTACAAGGTCTGCGGGCCAGACTCCCAGCCCAGCTGCTCCTTTCCGCAAGTGGCCTCAAAGGCCGACAACGCCACCTGCATCGAAGGCTGCTTCTGTCCCGAAGGCCTACTGCTGGAAGGAGGCAAGTGCGTCCAGAAGGAAGACTGTCCGTGCAGACTGAGGAACAGGAGCTTCAAGCCTGGGTCTGTTATACCTAAGGAGTGCAACAGTTGGTGAGTTTTGGCAACCGTCTAGTACACGTTTTGCTTGTCTTTAAACCTGCATTAACGTCCAGATTCCGTATCTTTAATATGTGTAAACAACAGAACGGACTTAACATAATTATAAATAATTACAACTGCATAAATTGTCAAAATTATTAGCTTTATCATAGATCGTTTAATCTACGGAGACGCGCCCCACCATTCTTCCGCTAACGTTTGAGTGTTATCGGTACACGCTAAATTATCCATGAGTGCACACGCACACTGCAATAATGACGTTCGGATTGCTCGGATCAAACTCCCCGCACCCCGCGCTTCCCTCGACCAAACATTGGTGGGGCGCGTCTTCATGGATAAAACGATCTATAGCGTCTTTCGTATACCGGTGGCTGATCAAAAAGAAGTAATCAATGCTCTCGAAGAAAATTAAAGAAAAGAAAGGTCTTTTGAACTGTATTGATGCATCAAACGTAGAAACGAGACGCGAAAACGTGTAGTGTAGACAAGTTCAGAAAAGTCAAATGTAAGTTTTTTTTGTAATTCCTTTTTTGTAAAGCAAGCAGTAATCGATTTTTTATTTTAAAAGAAGTTCTAATTCCATAGCTATTACTACACTCGCGAGCAAAAATATGGAATCACCCTATTTGTTTCGAGCGATCACAAAAAATTAATGACTAATATGAGACAAATAAAAATTGTACCATTTTAAAGGTAATATTATAAACTTTAAATTGATACCAAAGATACATACATAGTCATTCAGTTCTTAAGATCGCTCGGTACAAAACACAAGGGGGTGATGCCATACTTTTGCTCGTAAGTATAGTTTTTCGACTGAAACTCACCCTAAAAGCAGCCTTCCTTTACCAGCACATGTCAAGCAGGCGAGTGGAAGTGCACTCAGGTGCCTTGTGGCGCGCGCTGCAGTGCCGTGGGCGACCCTCACTATACGACCTTCGACGGGCAAAGATACGACTTCATGGGACACTGCACGTACACCTTACTGCAGACTAACAATATCACGGTTGAAGTGGAAAACGTTGCGTGTTCGGGAGCTATTACTGAGGTAACTCACCGGTTTTTAACTTTAGTTTACTTTGTAGTGGTTGCAATTCACGAAGGCGAGTGAGCTTTACTTGTGTATGTACATGTACATGCACATAACGATGGTGTAATGTCATTTATTGACAGATTTTTAGGTTGGTGCTTAAACGCCGATTCTTTAACTTGTCTATTTGGTTAATACTTATTGTGATCTCGGAATTCAGATTTGTGAACATGAGTTTCAGTCTAGGTCATAAATAAACTCAGCTGTTGGTCTTTTATCCCACTACAGTTTCCCACCTTAGCCTCCAATGAAGCTTTTTGAATAAGATTTTCAATAATATTGCTCCTGAAATGAAATTTTTAAGTCTTCTAAACACTCAATCTTTAAACTTCTTCATTTAACCAAAATACATTTCTAATGTCTATCAATATATAAATAAATAAATAAATAAATAAATATTACCTAGGAAATGAACCTAACACCGTACAAGGGCGAGGGCAGGCCGTCCTGCACGAAAGCCGTGAACCTCAGGTACGACGGCGCCGACATCCACCTGAAGCAAGGAGGACTGATTCTTGTCAATGGGAAAGAGGTGTCTGCACTTCCCGTCAACGTGGGACAGATCAGGATTCGAGCCGCTTCTTCGTTGTTTATCATTGGTAACTTTTTTTGTATATTATAGTCTACACTAATATTATAAAGAAAGATTTGATTGTTTATTTGTATTGAATACACTCCTAAACTACTGGACCGATTTGAACAATTGTTTCCCCATTAGAATCCTATATCCTAATCTATACTAAATAATACGCGTTTGTTTCCAGTGCAACTGCCTCTGAAAGTGGATATCTGGTGGGATGGCAACACCAGAGTGTTTGTCGACGTACCGCCATCATTCCAGGGCAAGACCAAAGTAAGATATAACAAGATTTTTTATTCTAAATCCAAATACATATATGACAAGAAAAGCACCCTACTTTTGGTCCTTCGAGCCGGATGTGTACATTTGTCTGTAACATTTATTTTGTTAACTCCTTGTTCATAGGGTTTATGTGGAACCTTCAACTTGAAACAAAGCGACGACTTCTTGACTCCCGAAGGCGACGTAGAGCAGTCTACCCTCGCGTTCGCGAACAAATGGAAGACCAGGGAGTTCTGCGAAGACTTGAGCACTAAGGAACCCGAGCACCCTTGCAAAGCAAACGTTCAGAATAAGGAAATGGCTGAGAAGTACTGCAGCAAGTTGAAGAGCAAGCTATTTGAAGGTGAGAATGAATATGTTTTGCTTTCCACTTCGTTCTTGTACAGTAGTTTACACCACAGTCAAATGTCATGTTTTTATGATTTTATTTCTGATTCTTCAATAGATTTAAATATTACGTAACATGTAGCTTTTTTCTGAATGTAATTTTGCATGCGGTCTCTTTTTAGAGTGGTTAGTTGTTTTTTTACTTTTTTAACGGTGCATTTCACGACGATTCTCGGTGATTGTTAGCCAGAGTGTTTATAAGCGGCGTTGAAGCACGAGTTTTTCGGGCGTGTTTTGAGCTATGGCGGTGTATCTGTGGCATTTAATATCGTCGACTCGTAACGTCGTCGAATTATGTACTTGACTTAATGTCCGATGTCCCCTAGATGGGGCAGACACAACAGTCCTCCATCGCGTTTGGTCTTGAGCTTTGCGTTTGATCTCGCTCCAGGTCTTGCCGATTTTCTTCTCCTCGTCTGCTACAGTGCGCCGCAGTTTGTTTGGGGCGACCACGTTTGCGTTTTCCTTGGGGGTTCCTAAATCTAAAACCTGCTTGGGGATGTGATGTGACTGATACTTGACTGGTTATTTTAGAATGCCACTGGTTCGTGGACGTGGAAGCGCACTACGAAGCGTGCCTGTACGACATGTGCGCGTGCGGCGGCGACGCGGCGCGCTGCCTGTGCCCGCTGCTCGGCGACTACGCCATGGCCTGCGCCAAGAGCGGCGTGCTGCTGCAGTGGCGCTACAACGTCAAGGAGTGTGGTGAGTGACACAATACAGCACAGGTGTGCCAGTGGTGCCAACTGGTGAGCGGGCGAAAGATGCTGTCTTATGTCACTGATGGTTCACGTCCTTTTCTTTGGAGAAAAAACATTGTATCAGGATCATACTTGTCAGTGGTTCCAAAAGGCGAGCGCAAACATGATAGCCTTCATTGATGGAAAAAATTCGTATTGATGTAGAATTTTTTATACCTTGTTTATGCTCATTTTCACCATCAATCCCTAAAAGTGAACCCTACCCCTGTGTGTTACCACAACAGGAATTTTGTTTTCATAGTAGGGGTCACTTAAAAATTAGGGATTGATGGTGAAAACGGACATTAGTCTCCTATTAATTTTTATTTAGTCTATCATTTTTGTTGATACAGAACTGCAATGCACCGGCGGCCAGGAGTACACAGTATGCGCGGACAGCTGCGAGCGGACCTGCACCGACGTGGCGCTGTCTGCCACCAGCAACTGCAAGCCCTGCTGCGTGGAGGGCTGCGCCTGCCCGCCTGGACAGGTAGGCCGTCCCGCTCACTCGTACCGGGCTCCTGGCTGCGAGAGAGGGACGCACGACATGTAGCGTGCTTATACGGCTGCGAGCGGACCTGCACCGACGTGGCGCTGTCTGCCAGCAGCAACTGCAAGCCCTGCTGCGTGGAGGGCTGCGCTTGCCCGCCTGGACAGGTAGGCCATCTCCCTCGTTCGTACCAAGCTCCTGGTGTGCGAGAGAGGGACGCACGACATGTAGCGTGCTCATACAGCTGCGAGTGGACCTGCACCGACGTGGCGCTGTCTGCCACCAGCAACTGCAAGCCTTGCTGCGTGGAGGGATGCGCCTGCCCGCCTGGACAGGTAGGCCGTCCCGCTCACTCGTACCAGGCTCCTGGTGTGCGAGAAAGTGACGCACGATATGTAGCGTGCTTATACGGTTGCGAGCGGACCTGCACCGACGTGGCGCTGTCTGCCAGCAGCAACTGCAAACCGTACTGCGTGGAGGGATGCGCCTGCCCGCCCGGACAGGTAGGCCGTCTCGCTCACTCGTACCAGGCTCCTGGTGTGTGAGAGAGGGACGCACAATACAGTGAACGCGAATGGACTTTTATCGATCTAGTGATGGCTGCCGTTTCACAAAAGGCTGATTTGAGCTTTGACGTCAACGTTACCAAAAGCGTTTTTCTAAATAACTATTACGTCAACTTTGATTTCATGCTTATTCATTCCTTACTAAAGTAAAGGAGGTAAGATAGCCAGTTCCTCTGTGATTGAGGACTCCAGGTGAAGCTTCTTTAAGATTTCATTTGATGGATGTACTTAGATGTGTATCTTTACTATCGCAGGTCCTCGATGATAAGAACACTTGCGTGCCGAAAGGTCTGTGCCCTTGCAACCATAAGGGCATGAAGTTCGACGCCGGCTACAAAGAGGTCAGGCCTGGCAGACGCGAGAGAGAACTATGGTAAGTATTTATACCGCATGCGTTGAGCGGAAAAAAGCGCTTGGAAGCGCTTGTAAGCAAAATAGCGATCGCTACGGCAGTTTTCGACGAGGACACGTTTGCTAACTTCAAAAGTGACGTGTTTCATTCATTTTTTAGCAGTGACAGCGCTTACCGCTGCGTCGCCATTTTGCTTTCAAGCGCTTTTTTCCGCTAAACGCCCCTATTGTTTCCTGATCGTGTGAATAAGTAGGCCAATCAGTTTGTATATTTATGCAAAAATATACGTTGTGTATCAAAATAAGTTTTTATTTAGTACCTGCGTGGGCGCACGATGGGAGTGCGTGCCGGCAACCGACTCAGACATCCAGAACTACCCTCCGGCGGAAGATCTACGTTCCAACTGCAGCGCCGCCAACCACATGGAATTCACCACTTGTATGGTCGCCGAGCCGCTGACTTGCAAGGTTTGTTTGTACCTACTTCATAGCTGTTATATTGTTACGGTTGTCAGACGCGGACGTAGAAATTTGGTTTCTAAGCGTAAATATATTCCTCTACACATTTTGTATGTCTTGTGCCAAATTAGAGTGGTGTTGCATCAAGCGTTGTTGCATACAGTACAGTTCTTAAGGCCTCTCCATTAGTGTCTTTTGAACGTCGTCATTTCACCAGCGCGTGCGCAGCGTTGACGCAGTGCGAACCACAGCGTTGGCGTTCGGGTACAATCAGTGTGAAAGTAGATTCGGCAGCCTCTCAACATTGGCGTCGCGTTGACATTGAGCAAGCGCTGCGTTGACGATGCGCGGGCGCCGGCATGACGATGACGTTCGAAATTCGCTAGTGTCTTTTATACTAACATCTTCTTATTTTCCCTAGCTCTTTTTCCCATTATTTGGGGTCGGCGTCTAGACGCTAGCGTATTTTTTAAATTTAATTCGAGTCTATTCATTTATACCTCACCAGAACATGCATCTACCGCCTTCCACCACGAGCGCCGAGTGCCGGCCGGGCTGCCAGTGCAAGGCGGGCTTCGTACTTGACGCGGGCGCTAACAAATGCGTGCCGCGCGCCGCCTGCCCCTGCCACCACGGCGGCCGTAGCTACCCCGACGGGAGCCGCATGCAGGAGGCGTGCAACACCTGGTGAGCGTGACGTCACGCGGCGAGTGTAGGGCTGCCAGTGCGTGCCGCNGGGCCATCGTGTGTGTTTTGTTTTCGATGTAAACTCGCGGAGATGAACAGGCCTGGTATAAGTAACAGAGTAAATACAAATGAGTAGGTCATCTTCATAGAAACGCACCAAGCGCAGTTTGCATGTGAGCTCGCCAATACGTATGGGGCGCGTTCGGTGCGTTCTATGTTCTCATCCCCTCTATATTCTATGAAGATGACCTACTCATTTGTATTTACTCTGTAAGTACCTATACCTTACAGAATTCTTGTATATTTAAGCAAAAATATACGTTAAATGTGTATTAAAATAAGTTTTTATTTAGTACCTGCGTGGGCGCACGATGGGAGTGCGTGCCGGCAACCGACTCAGACATCCAGAACTATCCTCCGGCGGAAGATCTACGTTCCAACTGCAGCGCCGCCAACCACATGGAGTTCACCACTTGTATGGTCGCCGAGCCGTTGACTTGCAAGGTTTGCACTTCATTCCTATTATACATATTGTTACGGTTGGCAGACGCGGACGTAGAAACCAAAAAGCGTAAATATATTCCTCTACACATTTTGTATGATTTGTGTCAAATTAGAGTGGTGTTGCATCAAGTGTTGTTGCATACAGTACAGTTATTAATGCCTCTCCATTACTGTCTTTTGAAAGTCGTCATTTCACCAGCGCGTGCGCAGCGTTGACGCAGTGCGAACCACAGCGTTGGCGTTCGGGTACAATCAGTGTGAAAGTAGATTCGGCAGCCTCTCAACATTGGCATCGCGTTGACATTGAGCAAGCGCTGCGTTGACGATGCGCGGGCGCAGGCATGACGATGACGTTCGAAAATCGCTAGTGTCTTTTATACTAACATCTTCTTATTTTCCCTAGCTCTTTTTCCCATTATTTGGGGTCGGCGTCTAGACGCTAGCGTCTTTTTTAAATTTAATTCGAATCTATTCACTTATACCTCACCAGAACATGCATCTACCGCCTTCCACCACGAGCGCGGAGTGCCGGCCGGGCTGCCAGTGCAAGGCGGGCTTCGTGCTTGACGCGGGCGCTAACAAATGCGTGCCGCGCGCCGCCTGCCCCTGCCACCACGGCGGCCGCAGCTACCCCGACGGGAGCCTCATGCAGGAGGCGTGCAACACCTGGTGAGCGTGACGTCACGCGGCGAGTGTAGGGCTGCCAGTGCGAGGCGAGTGTAGGGCTGCCAGTGCGAGGCGAGATCATACTGGACGCAGGTGCCAAGTCGCAACTCAACGCAAACCGTTATATTTGGACTTCCCCTAGACTTGCATCTTCCGAACGTCGTCGTCTGCCAACGCCTGCGCAACGTCGACGCGACGCTGGCGCAGCGATGCAAGTGTTTGGTAATGTCTATCTATCTTTTAATCAAACAAGTCATCATCAGTATGTAACATAAGCTTATTTTCCCGTAAAACATTTTAGGCACGTGTGTAATTTAACTTATATTTTATTTTTAATCATCATCATTATCATCATCTCAGCCATAGGGCGTCCACTGCTGAACATAGGCCTCCCCCAATGCTTTCCATGTTGCCCGGTAGGTAGCGGCATGCGTCCAGCCAGCGCCTTCCTGCTACCTTTACGATGTCGTCGGTCCACCTTGTGGGTGGACTTCCCACGCTGCGTTTAATTTTAATAAAAATGACATATTGTTCAATATAAAATAAAATACTTGCTATCGTACTTTTTCATTCCCCAGTGAGTGCAAGAGCGGCAACTGGTCGTGCACCACCCGCGTTTGCTCCGGCCTGTGCGGCGCGTGGGGCGACTCCCATCTCGACACCTTCGACGGAGCGCAGTACGACTTCGAAGGAGTCTGCACATATCTGCTGGCTAAGGGTGTCATGGACTCCAATGATGGNTGTAGGGCTGCCAGTGCGTGCCGCGCGCCGCCTGCCCCTGCCACCACGGCGGCCGTAGCTACCCCGACGGGAGCCGCATGCAGGAGGCGTGCAACACCTGGTGAGCGTGACGTCACGCGGCGAGTGTAGGGCTGCCAGTGCGTGCCGCGCGCCGCCTGCCCCTGCCACCACGGCGGCCGCAGCTACCCCGACGGGAGCCTCATGCAGGAGGCGTGCAACACCTGGTGAGCGTGACGTCACGCGGCGAGTGTAGGGCTGCCAGTGCGAGGCGAGTGTAGGGCTGCCAGTGCGAGGCGAGATCATACTGGACGCAGGTGCCAAGTCGCAACTCAACGCAAACCGTTATATTTGGACTTCCCCTAGACTTGCATCTTCCGAACGTCGTCGTCTGCCAACGCCTGCGCAACGTCGACGCGACGCTGGCGCAGCGATGCAAGTGTTTGGTAATGTCTATCTATCTTTTAATCAAACAAGTCATCATCAGTATGTAACATAAGCTTATTTTCCCGTAAAACATTTTAGGCACGTGTGTAATTTAACTTATATTTTATTTTTAATCATCATCATTATCATCATCTCAGCCATAGGGCGTCCACTGCTGAACATAGGCCTCCCCCAATGCTTTCCATGTTGCCCGGTAGGTAGCGGCATGCGTCCAGCCAGCGCCTTCCTGCTACCTTTACGATGTCGTCGGTCCACCTTGTGGGTGGACTTCCCACGCTGCGTTTAATTTTAATAAAAATGACATATTGTTCAATATAAAATAAAATACTTGCTATCGTACTTTTTCATTCCCCAGTGAGTGCAAGAGCGGCAACTGGTCGTGCACCACCCGCGTTTGCTCCGGCCTGTGCGGCGCGTGGGGCGACTCCCATCTCGACACCTTAGACGGAGCGCAGTACGACTTCGAAGGAGTCTGCACATATCTGCTGGCTAAGGGTGTCATGGACTCCAACGATGGGTTCGATGTGGAGATACAGGTTAGTGTTTTGTGCTAGAGCCTAACGTTAACACCATACTATACCATAGAAGAACCATACATAGACGGCGCGCAGTACGACTTCGAAGGAGTCTGCACTTACCTGCTGGCTAAGGGTGTCATGGACTCGAATGATGGATTCGATGTGGAGATACAGGTTGGTGTTTTGTGTCCTATTTTATGTGACTACTTGGGGCGACTCCCGCTTCGATACATTCGACGGCGCGCAGTATGACTTCGAAGGAGTCTGCACCTACCTGCTGGCCAAGGGTGTCATGGACTCCAATGATGGATTCGATGTGGAGATACAGGTTGGTGTTTTGTGTCCTATTTTATGTGACTACTTGGGGCGACTCCCGCTTCGATACATTCGACGGCGCTCAGTATGACTTCGAAGGCGTCTGCACCTACCTGCTGGCTAAGGGTGTCATGGACTCCAACGATGGGTTCGATGTCGAGATACAGGTTAGCGTTTTGTGCTAGAGCCTAATGTAAACACCATACTATACTATACAAGAACCATAGATAGACGGCGCGCAGTACGACTTCGAAGGAGTCTGCACCTACCTTCTGGCTAAAGGCGTCATGGACTCCAATGATGGGTTAGCTACCCCGACGGGAGCCGCATGCAGGAGGCGTGCAACACCTGGTGAGCGTGACGTCACGCGGCGAGTGTAGGGCTGCCAGTGCGAGGCGGGCGCCACAAGTGCGTGCCGCGCGCCGCCTGCCCCTGCCACCACGGCGGCCGCAGCTACCCCGACGGGAGCCGCATGCAGGAGGCGTGCAACACCTGGTGAGCGTGACGTCACGCGGCGAGTGTAGGGCTGCCAGTGCGAGGCGGGATCATACTGGACGCAGGTGCCAAGTCGCATCTCAACGCAAACCGTTATATTTGGACTTCCCCTAGACTTGCCTCTTCTGAATGTCGTCGTCTGCCAGCGCCTGTGCAACGTCGACGAGGCGCTGGCGTAGCGACCAACGCAAGTGTTTGGTAATGTCTATCTTACTTTTAATCAAAGAAGTCATCAGTATGTAACATAAGCTTATTTTCCCGTGAAAAAATTTAGGCGTGTGTGTAATTTTACTTACATTTTAATTTATCATCATCATGATCATTTCAGCTATAGCACGTTCACTGCTGAACATAGGTCTCCCCCAATGCTTTCCATGTTGCCCGGTTGGTAGCGGCCTGCCTCCAGCGCCTTCCTGCTACCTTTACGATGTCGTCGGTCCACCTTGTGGGTGGACATCCCACGCTGCGTTTAACTTTAATTAAAATGACAAATTGTTCAATAAAGAATTACTTGTTATCATACTTTTGTGTTCCTCAGTGAATGTAAGAACGGTAACTGGTCGTGCACCACCCGCGTTTGCTCCGGCCTGTGCGGCGCGTGGGGCGACTCCCACCTCGACACCTTCGACGGAGCGCAGTACGACTTCGAAGGAGTCTGCACCTACCTGCTGGCTAAAGGTGTCATGGACTCCAATGATGGGTTCGATGTGGAGATACAGGTTAGCGTTTTGTACTAGAGTCTAATGTAAACACCATAATATACCATAGAAAAACCATAGATAGACGGCGCGCAGTACAACTTCGAAGTCGTCTGCACCTATCTGCTGGCTAAGGGTGTCATGGACTCCAATGATGGGTTCGATGTGGAGATACAGGTTAGTGTTTTGTGTCCTATTTTATGTGACTACTTAGGGCGACTCCCGCTTCGATACATTCGACGGAGCGCAGTACGACTTCGAAGGAGTCTGCACCTATCTGCTGGCTAAGGGCGTCATGGACTCCAATGATGGATTCGATGTGGAGATACAGGTTGGTGTTTTGTGTCCTATTCTATGTGAACTGCAAGGGGTGATTCCCACCTCGACACCTTCGACGGAGCGCAGTATGACTTCGAAGGAGTTTGCACCTATCTGCTGGCTAATGGCGTCATGGACTCCAATGATGGCTTCGATGTGGAGATACAGGTTAGTGTTTTGTGCTAGAGCCTAACTTAAACACCATACTATACCATAGAAGAACCATAGATAGACGGCGCGCAGTACGACTTCGAAGGAGTCTGCACCTATCTGCTGGCTAAAGGCGTCATGGACTCGAATGATGGATTCGATGTGGAAATAGAGGTTAGTGTTTTGTGCTAGAGCCTAACGTTAACACCATAATATACCATAGAAGAACCATAGATAGACGGAGCGCAGTACGACTTCGAAGGAGTCTGCACATATCTGCTGGCTAAGGGTGTCATGGACTCCAATGATGGGTTCGATGTGGAGATACAGGTTAGTGTTTTGTGCTAGAGCCTAACGTTAACACCATAATATACCATAGAAGAACCATAGATAGACGGAGCGCAGTATGACTTCGAAGGAGTTTGCACCTATCTGCTGGCTAAGGGTGTCATGGACTCCAACGATGGGTTCGATGTCGAGATACAGGTTAGCGTTTTGTGCTAGAGCCTAATGTAAACACCATACTATACTATACAAGAACCATAGATAGACGGCGCGCAGTACGACTTCGAAGGAGTCTGCACCTACCTTCTGGCTAAAGGCGTCATGGACTCCAATGATGGGTTTGATGTGGAGATACAGGTTAGTATTTTGTGCTTGAGCCTAATGTAAACACCATACTATACCATAGAAGAACCATAGATAGACGGCGCGCAGTACGACTTCGAAGGAGTCTGCACCTATCTGCTGGCTAAGGGCGTCATGGACTCCAATGATGGGTTCGAGGTGGAGATACAGGTTGGTGTTTTCTTACTCTATTTATTATCATATTGCGGTCCTTAGCGAGTGCAAGAGCGGCAACTGGTCGTGCACCACCCGCGTTTGGTGACTGAGTGACTCTTACCTCGACACCTTCGACGGAGCGCAGTACGACTTCGAAGGCGTCTGCACCTATCTGCTGGCTAAGGGTGTCATGGACTCCAATGATGGGTTCGATGTGGAGATACAGGTTAGTGTTCTTGTGTAAACCTTTTTTCATGTGTACTAACTTACAGGCCATTATCAGCTTGTTATTTAGATAAATTGCACAGAGTACTTAGTGGTGAATAAAGCTGACCTACTCTTAAGACTACCTACAAATACAGGCAAAAAATAGGTTAATTTTGGTATGAAATAATAAGCTTCAAATTCAAACTCTCTCGTTGGTATACAAAGGATCTTACATAATCGGCAAAAAACGACTAATCTATGTTGGTATTTTGGTACAATTGATTTGATTTCCTAATATGTAGTGAGTTCAAACCGAAAAATATCTGTTTATTCCAGAACGTTCCATGCGGGACTACAGGCGCGACGTGCTCCAAGTCAACCACCCTGAAGGTTGGCGGCGGCGGCAACCAAGAGGTGGTTGCGCTCACTAAGGGCGCGCCGCTGCCTGACACCTCCAAGCTAAAGAGGTAATAACAGAATAAATAAAAATCAGTAGGTCATCTTCATAGAAACGCCCGAGCGCGGTTTGTATGTGAGTGCACCTCACCGCTAATCAACGCTAAATTTTTTCAGTGTGTGCGTGCGCGCCGCATACGTATTGGCGCGCTCACATTACTTTTTATTCGATTTAAAATGTGCGGCCATGAATGAACAGTGTTGGACAACTATTGAAAATTGCATTCTAAAGCACAAATATCCGTAACCGTAACCGAAACTTTCGGATATCCGAAATAAAAAAATATCCGTAACCGTAACCGAAACCGGTATAATATTATTCCTATATCCGTAACTGTATCCATAATCGAAACTACATAATCCATAACATCCCTACTGTTGAGTTATTAGAAACGCATCTTCTCTCTTCTCCTGTCCGCAGTCCCCTAGTTGTAATAAAGTATTTAGTCCAGTCATTTAAGCTTAANTTGTTAACCAGATTCATTATTCTTCTAGGATAAAGCTTCGCGTAGCGGGCGCGTTTGTGTTCTTGGACGTGCCGTCTCTGGGAGTTAGCCTGCAGTGGGACCGCGGCCTGCGAGTTTACGTTAAAGTGGACGCAGTCTGGCGGAACAGGGTAATTAAGATAGACCTTATCACCTTACCTTAAGAGTTATTGTTTTATTAGCAAATTAATCTTTTTGTAATGGCCAAATGCGGATCGAACTCTATGATGTCTGACAAGATTGAATTTACTTACGGGCCTCAATTTATTAGATTTTTTGGAAAAATAAATACAAATATTAAAACAAGTTAAAATAAAATAGTCATGGCGTCAGCGTCGTTTTCGACAATACAATGCAATCACGCTAGACGCTAGTAAGTCTGTATTATGGATCAACAGTGTGTGTCGAGCCAGCCTATAATCCGATTAATATTATAAATGCCAAAGTTTGGTTGGATGTTTGTTACTCTCACGCAAAAACTACGGAACGGATTTTGATGATAACTTATTGATAAATTCTTTACCTTGCACGAGGCAAGGTGTCAAAAATAGAGTTAAGACTCATTTGAGTGTTCCCCTCCACGGAAATCTTTAGTAAAAGGCGAAAGATTTATTCGTATTGAAGGGAAACCAGAGTGACGACACGAAGTCACTCGGGGGCTTTAAGGAACGGAAAAAATACTCACACACCGCGGGGCAGCGCGACCGCTACGCCATCTAGCGAGGCTAGGAAAAATCTTCTTAATTTATGGTGGTACTACTGGTGTATGGAATTTATAATGTTAAAAAAACCTAAAGTAAAGTAATAAAATAATAATAAAATAAAGTAATAATTAAAATTTATCGTAGGTGAAAGGTCTCTGCGGCAACTTCAACGGCGACCAGCGCGACGACTTCCAAACGCCATCTGGTGGAGGTCTACCGGAATCATCCGCTTTAGTATTCGCGGACTCTTGGAAACTGAAACCTACGTGCCCTAAACCAAAAGAAGTTTCGGTAAGTTAATCTCATTATTAATTAATTGGCACTCAATTTTTTTACTTTGTTTCGTTGTAATTACTCGACTGAATCATGCGGCACCATTGCCAAAAAATAAGTATCATACAATGAAAAACACGTGGTAAAAACATTCTAAGGGCCTACGCTAAAACTAGCGCGGGCGCTCGCAGTTATATTTGTATTGAAAAATGTATTAAGTAGCGTAGTTTAGCGCGGGCGCGTACGACGTTTTTCACACGCACAGCTGACGCGGGCGCACGACTGGTGGTCTGTATACCCGCGCACGTTTTAGCGTACGCCCTAAGGGTAAGGGTAAACGCGCTCATTAAATGTATGACGGATTGTACAGCGCCCCTAGCGGGAAACGTTCAAAAAGTAAAATTTTCGTACATTTTTGGGAGCGCGTTAGATGTAAAATGTAAACTCACACTCAGTCCACTAAAGTGATCAAGGAGTCAATAATTATGTTCTCCAATAAAAAACTTTGTATTGTATTAATAGGACTACTGCAAAACCCGTCCCGAGCGCAGAGACTGGGCAGTCAGCACATGCGGCATCATGAAGCAGTATCCATTCAGCTTATGCGCCACCGAAGTGTCTCCCGCTCCATACATCGAGCGCTGCGAGCGCGACGCCTGCGCCTGCGACTCGGGCGCCGACTGTGACTGCGCCTGCGCGGCGTTAGCTGCGTACGCGCATGTTTGCGCGGTTAGAGGCGTCACCTTTAATTGGCGCAGCCAGCAAGTGTGCCGTGAGTGTTGATAGCTTTAAGTTAGCATAAACTAGCGCTAGAAGTCCGGCGGATGTCGTATATGCAGCGCTGCGAGCGTGACGCCTGCGCCTGCGACTCGGGCGCCGACTGCGACTGCGCCTGCGCAGCGTTAGCTGCGTACGCGCACGCTTGCGCGGTTAGAGGCGTCACCTTTAATTGGCGCAGCCAGCAAGTGTGCCGTGAGTGTTGATAGCCTTAAGTTAGCATAAACTAGCGCTAGAAGTCCGGCGGATGTCGTATATGCAACGCTGCGAGCGCGACACGTACGCCTGCGACTCGGGCGCCGACTGCGACTGCGCCTGCGCCGCGCTGGCTGCGTACGCGCATGCTTGCGTGGTTAGAGGTGTCACCTTTAATTGGCGTAGCCAGCAAGTGTGCCGTAAGTCATAATATCTTTTAGGGACCCCCCATTAGCGTCTTTCGAGCGTCATCAGTGCACACTGCACGCATTATCGAAGCGGCGCTGGTTCAGCGTCGGTCACTACGATGCGTACGCTGAGCCGAACGCCGGATCTACGCGGAGCGGATGTCGCATTAAAGAGAGTTGGTGCACCGCGTCGACTTAGAACTACTGCAAAACCCGTCCCGAACGTAAAGACTGGGCAGTCAGCACATGCGGCATCATGATGCTGTACCCACTAGCCTTTTTCGAGCGTCGTAGTCTTGCCAGCACCCGCGCATCGTCGACGCGGCGCTGGTTCAGCGTTGGGCACCACGACGCCAACGCTGAGCCGAACGTCGGATCAACACAGCGCTGATGTCGCGTTATTTAGTTTATAGAGAGTTGGTGCGCTGCGTTGACGCTGCGCAGGCGCTAACGAGACGCCAACGTTTGAAGGACGCTAGTGTGGAAGAGGCTAAGTTAACACAAGCTAAAACTAGAAGGTAGACGAGTTTCTTCCATGAAGCGCTGCGAGCCTATGTGTCTTGTGCCCTTTTTCACCATCTTTTTTCAAATTTTTAAGTTACCCCTACTTCCCGAAGAGGTCAACCCGGGGAGGATGTTCGAGCACCTTCGGCTGCCCTCGGCTGCTCTCGGCCCAGAGGCGCGGGCGCGCGGCACCCGCGGCGATCGGCCGCCCACTTCACCTCACGCCACCGCAGACACCGCGCGCGCTCCCTTGCTTATCATTGCCAACCAAACTGTCATTAACGTAGTTTCTTTCAATAAACCTGTAATACAGTCCACTACGTTCTCATTTCATCAATTCCCAGTCGAGGCCCCTACAGTAACACATAACAGGTATTTTCATTAGGTTCACTTAAAAATTTGGGATTGATTGTGATTAGACTCGGAATTCGACTGCTTTTATAGCAGTAAGAATATGAAACACGTTTTTATAATTTTAAACTATAAAATCTGTCATGGTCAGACGATGTTTGGTCTAGCCTCAAACTGATATTCGAGCTGATATTCAGAATATTACATTTCATGATAAACTTGAATTTTAAATATTCTATCACAGCGATGCAGTGCGACGAGGAGTGCTCGAACTACGACGGCTGCGTGTCGGCGTGCCCGGCCGAGACCTGCGACAACACGCAAGGGTACAAGGAGCTTAAAGGCAACTGCGAGCAGGACACCTGCGTCGAAGGTATGATTGTACAGATTGAGATAACACTGGTATCTTATGCCATTGTAATAGAAGCTATTTTGCAATAAATGAAATAAAAAGTATTAATTTCTAATAACTGAGGTCTGATTTCCACCAAGGCGGAGTGGAGAAGAGAGGAGATTATGTCTGGTGAAAGAATTTTTCTATAGAATTTGACGGCGGTGGCGACGCGGTGCGGAGAGGAGATGTGAAAATACTGAAATCTGATTGGGTCTTGGTTCTCTCCGCTCCGCTCCGCTTTGTTGGAAACCATAAAGTGTTAGTAAAAAAGTTTAATGACATGTTAGTATTTTTCAAATTCAAATATTTATTCAATCAGACTACATTTTGGTCCATGTGTTAGTATTAATGAAATATACAATTTTATTTGTAAAACGGACCTTATCCTACTAATCATGTGGCCGATTAATAGACAATCCCCATTATCCTTCAGTACGCTATGGCAGCTGCCGAATACTATGGACAATGTGACAGGCCACAATACTTTTAGAAGTGTCTAACATACTCTTCCTTTTTTAGGATGTAAGCCCAAGAAGCCATGCCCAGAAGGCCAAGTGTATAGCAACGACAGCTTAACCGAATGCGTTCCGCGAGCAAAGTGCCGTCCAATCTGTATGACGCTGCCGGATGGCAGAGAAGTGTTCGAGGGTGACGTCATTGAGGAAGATGAGTGCCACACTTGTCGATGTTCCAAGGAGGAACGAGTGTGCACCGGCCAGCCCTGTTCTACTGAGTCGGTAAGTATATTAGCCATGGATTCTGGAGAAAGAGAGTGAGGTAGAGTTTCTGGATTATGACGTCATAGAAGAAATGCCGTCCAGTCTGTATGACGCTGCCGGATGGCAGAGAGGTGTTCGATGGTAACGTCATCGAGGAAGACGAGTCCCACACTTGCCGATGCTCCAAGGAGGAACGAGTGTGCACCGGCCAGCCCTGTTCCACTGAGTCGGTAAGTGTACAATCATAGATCTGGAGAGAAAGACAGATAGTTGCTGGATGATGACGTCGTAGAAGAAATGCCGTCCAGTCTGTATGACGCTGCCGGATGGAAGAGAGGTGTTCGAGGGTGACGTCATCGAGGAAGACGATTGTCACACTTGTCGATGCTCCAAGAAGGAAAGAGTGTGTACCGGCCAGCCCTGTTCCACTGAGTCGGTAAGTGTACAATCATAGATCTGGAGAGAAAGACAGATAGTTGCTGGATGATGACGTCGTAGAAGAAATGCCTCCCAGTCTGTATGACGCTGTCGGACGGCAGAGAGGTGTTTGAGGGTGACGTCATCGAGGAAGACGAGTGCCACACTTGCCGATGCTCTAAGGAGGAACGAGTGTGCACCGGTCAGCCCTGTTCCACTGAGTCGGTAAGTGTACAATCATGAAGTCTAGGGAGAGAGACAGATAGTTGCTGGATGATGACGTCGTAGAAGAAATGCCGCCATGGCGCTACTGGATGGAAGAGAAGTGTTCGAGGGTGACGTCATTGAGGAAGACGAGTGCCACACTTGCCGATGCTGCAAGGAGGAACGAGTGTGCACCAGCCAGCCCTGTTCCACTGAGTCGGTAAGTGTACAATCATGGGTTCTGGAGAAAGAGACAGAGATAGAGTTTCTGGATTAATGACGTCATAGAAGAAATGCCGTCCAGTCTGTATGACGCTACCGGATGGAAGAGAGGTGTTCGATGGTGACGTCATCGAGGAAGACGAGTGCCACACTTGCCGATGCTCTAAGGAGGAACGAGTGTGTACCGGCCAGCCCTGTTCCACTGAGTCGGTAAGTGTACAAATGGAGTCTTAAGAGAGATTGACAAAAATGTTGCTGGATGCTGACGTCAAATCAAATCAAATCATTTATTTGCATTACATGTGTGGTTTGACAGTTAGTAATTGGTAGGGTCATAGAGGAAGACCAAGTTAAAAAAAAATGTTTTTCGTCATCATTTAATTTTAACATTGCCCTTTTCATTAATTCAGATATTTGATTTTGTGCACAATCCAATATCTCGTTTTCTATAAGGGTCAAAACGATTGAAATGGACGAATTCTCATGATCCACTACTAGTGAAAATTAGGACAAATGTAGCGACATCCGCCAGTGGCGGACAAATAATGGGGACAACGGGAATACATTGTCATTTACTGTATTTTGAATATGATCCAGGAACCGTACACCGAACCGACTAGCCCCAAGCCGCACGACGAGCCTCTAAAGTGCGTTGACGGCTGGACGGCGTGGGTCAGCAAGCACACACCAGAGGCGGGCCCTCGCGGGGAGTCCGTGGAGAAAGAGCCACTGCCGGAGCTTAAAGACCTGGTGAGTACACAGCTTGTATGTGAGGCAGGAGCCCTACACTGAGCTGGCCAGCCATACGACGAGCCTCTCAAGTGCATCTTTGGAGAAGGAATCGCTACTGGACCTCAAGGATCTGGTGAGTCCACGACTTGTATGTCATCCAGGAGCCATACGCCGAGCTGACCAGCCCTACGACGAGCCTCTCAAGCGGAAAAAAATAATTCCACCTCTAACTACCACTGCAACTGCTTCACAGCCAGAATCCTTAAGTTTCTTGCGCTGCTTCTTCTCAGCACTGGCCCATTTATTGTCCTGAAGCAGTGGTAGGTTTAATACTGGGACGTGTAAAAGTGTTTTTTTAAGCCTATTTACAGAAATAAATGAGTTTTAGTTTTTTTTTAGTTTTTAGTTTTTTAATAGGTATTCAATAAAACCCTATTGACGTCACAGTAAGTTCCAAAGAAAGTTTAGGTAAGTGACATTGAACTCGCAACGAAATAACATAATAGTCCCCGAGGATTGGCTAAACTTTCAGCTGGAGGTGTTCTTAAAGTTCGACCGTCTCCCGCTTTGGTCGTCCAGCCATTGTCATTGTCTTGAATCATCTTTCCATGAGACTGGGGATGCTCTATAAGAGTATACTAAATATACATTGCCGAAATTATATGGTTTTATTCCGGTTTCGCGTTAGATATGGTTGCCAACCATTGGTTGGCTCACTTAGCTTACTATTTTTGGCCTATCATATTTTCAATAAGCATTATGTTGTTTTAGTAAACTAAATGATTTGCTCTCCAGAAAATCGGCTCCCCCATGTGCAGCAAAGACATGATGAAAGGCATCGAGTGCCGCACGCGCGTCAACCACGAGACGCCGAAGCAGACCGGCCTGGACGTCGAGTGCAGCCTGGAGCGAGGACTAGTCTGCCGCGAGACCGGCACCACCTGTCCTGACTTTGAGATCAGGGTGTTGTGTGAATGTGGTAAGCTTGAGAGAGATATACGGACCCGAAATATATTAGAATGTCCAATGATAATATGCTATTTAAGACTCCCAGCAGAATACAGACTTTTAATAGGCCGATATAGTTATCCCTAAATCTAATTTGTATGAAAAATCGGCCGATACCAAGTCGGTGTAATGTACGCAACTTTCATACATGTCCATACTAACAGCTCGACCCAACTATCCGCCGACAAAAAATCCGTTGTCTTCGGCTAGGCTAAAAATATTTACAAACTTTTCCACAGAACCGTTCCAATGCCTCAACGACACGCACCCTAACTACCAACATCCCACTGACTGCGACAAGTTCTACGAATGCACGCCTGACCTACTCAACCCAACTATACGTCACGCCGTGCTCAAGACTTGCGGAGCTGGCACCATGTACAACCCTGTGACGATGGTGTGCGACTGGCCCGCTTCTGTGGCAGCCGTACGACCCGAGTGTGTTGCTACTGAAGGAACCACTCCTAGCACTACTAAGGTCACAACTGTTGCGCCTACTTCACCTAGTAAGTTATACCAGATTCGCCAATGATAGCTTTAAGACCAAGTCAACCATAGCATACGTCACGCCGTGCTCGATGGTGTGCGACTGGCCCGCTTCTGTGGCAGCCGTGCGACCCGAGTGTGTTGCACTGAAGGAACCACTCCTAGCACTACTAAGGTCACAACTGTTGCGCCTACTTCACCTAGTAAGTTATACCAGATTCGCCAATGATAGCTTTAATAGCATACGTCACGCCGTGCTCAAGACCTGCGGAGCTGGCACCATGTACAACCCTGTGACGATGGTGTGCCACTGGCCAGCTTCTGTGGCAGCCGTGCGACCCGAGTGTGGTGCTACTGAAGGAACCACTCCTAGCACTACTAAGGTCACAACTGTTGCGCCTACTTCACCTAGTAAGTTACATTAGATTCATCAATGAGAGCTTTAAAACCAAGTCAACCATAGTATACGTCGCGTCACGCCGTAATCGGCTGGCACGATGTTCGACCCTACGGCGATGGTGAATTAGCCACCCTTGTGCGGCGACTATAGCTTCCTAGCAATAAGACAGCCTAAACAAGGAAAGCTCTCTTGAATCTCTTTGTGGCTATTTTGTTTGGTGCACAATAATGAATATACTTTTTATGTGTCATCACATCACTACTCTTACAGTTACTTCACCCAGCATCAAAAGTAAACAGAATGATAACTTTACATAACTAAATGGCAAGGTATTCTGCAGTAAATTTTCATGTATTTGTTAACAGCCACACCAACGACGACGGAACAAGCAAGCACGGCAGGGCTGTGTCCTCCAGGCCAGGTGTACCGCGAATGCGCTTATCCTTGCGACCAGCTCTGCGACTACCTTGGAGCCGTGATCCGGGACAAGGGCCAGTGTGGACCTAGAGACGTAAGTATAGTCGTCTCTATCTTACAGTGTAGGGTGGATAGGGATGGGAGAGTAAAGAAACAGAGTTATGCCCGTTTTTACCATCAATCCCTAATTTTTACGTGACCCCTAAGGTAACAAATAGTATGAATTTTGTTTTCATATGGGTCACTTAAAAATTAGGGATTGATGGTGAAAATGGGCATTAGACTTTTTCGCAAGGGTTCTTATACGGGTCACTGACTCTGATCCAATTTTGTAGCCACGATATCAGAACAGTGAAGGGGTCAGACTGGCCGACTCGTGATCCGAGAAACGCGGGTTCGATGCCTGTGACTATTGTGGTGAACCCACTCCCAACATAAACATATTGAGCTTACCATGAGGAGTTAACGGGATTATTAGTACATAATTTGTATTCACAAATTGCTAATTATGCTTTAAATTCCTCTTTATTACAATCTTAGTTCGTCTGGATAAAACTCTGGATCTTATGTTTCGTTCAATATTTGGCCACATATTTTATTGAATGTAGATGACTTCAATAAAAATAAATTTAATTTATCTGCAGAAGTGCATCAAAGGCTGCGTGGACATATCGGTGGCCGAGCAGAAGTGCGGCAAAGGGTACCGCTGGCGCGACATGAAGACCTGCGTGCCTGAGAAGGACTGCACTTGCTACGCCGATGGAAAGATGGTCAAGGTATGCAATGATACACCAAGAAATCACACAGTATACCTACCTAACCTACACGTATAGGTATACTGTGCTATTTAATAATAATATTATACTGTACTTACACTTAAAATTTATACGCGCACTATTATTATTATTTATGTATGTATATTTTATGCAGTATAGGTTAGTGTCCGTGACTCCCACTCGGCATGGGGCACACTGAAAACCAGCGTCGTGGCCTCCCTCACCGGGGGCCATGGCATATGCTGAGTGGGGTCCCATTGCGATGGACATCGCTGTGCGACAGGGTGGCACTGCTCAGTTTTACTTTCACTTTCATTGTATGTTTTATTTTATGTCACCTATGTCTTATTTACTTTTTTTTCTATTATTTACATCTTTTGTCTTCTGTGATGTCCATGGCAATAAATGTTTCTTTCTTTCTTTCTTTCTTTCTTTCTTTCTTTCTATTTACTCAACTATACGAGGTAAAATACCTCTCGAGGCCCATAAACAACTTTTATTTCTTATTGCATACTTCCTTTCTTCTAATAGGTTATTACATCTATCTCACTACTGAAATTCATAAACATAGGTTACCGCTTTATACGTGTAAAAGGAAGAGGCAGAGAAGTAGTTACTTCAAAATCACATTCAAATTCTTTATTAGTATGTAGACCCTTTTCACATTATACACCTGTATGTACGTAGAATAAGGCATTGAATTTATCGTATCATAACCAGCCTGGCGAGCGCAAATCCGACGGGTGCGTCACGTGCCAGTGCCTCGACAACGCGTTCCATTGCGACTCCTCCCACTGCACGACCCTCGGCACCACCTACATCGACGAGGAACGCAACCAGCCCATCAAGTATACCACGACAACAACACCAAAACCCACCACGCCTAAACCCACCACTGTGACCACAAAGGCGACCACCACGAAGGCGACCACGCTGCCGCCGACCACTGTGACGCCTCTGATTATAAAGAGCACGGTCTCGCCGCCGCCGGAGTGTGATCCTGAAGGGTGAGTTGATAGACTTCATTATGATCTCTTTCATGACTATGGCCGGATTTATTTTATTACTTTTCCGCTGAGTTTTTAGCGTTAACAACTTAACATTTGCGAACCATCTGAGAATTAATCACGTTTTTTAAATAATTTTCTTTATAAATAGTAACTCGTTACGTTTACATAATTTTATACGTTTCACTGTAGGTACAAATACCTACTTTGGGGTGATGACGTGGAAGTGAAGCCGATATTGACCGCGAGCTCGGTTGCTAGCAACCAGTTCCTACCGCAAGACGCTGTGCTCAACGGCCGCCCGAAAGCTGTATCTGGTAATATAATTGTATCATCATCATCATCATCAACATCATTTCAGCCATAGGATGTCCACTGCTGAACTTAAGCCTCCCCAACTGATTTCCATAATGACCGGTTGGTAGCGGCCTGCATCCAGCACCTTTCTGCTACCTTTATGAGGTCGTCGATCCACCTTGTGGGTGGACATTCAACGCTGCGCTTTCCAGTACGTAAGTAAGTACGTAAGTGTATACTTAAGTTTAAATATTTATGTAATTTTAATCTGGATTTTTAATTCAACCGCACCATTGCATGTTTTATGACGAGTTTATGATTTACCTGTAACCTGTAACGCCCCTGGGTCTGCGGGTGTCTATGGGCGACGGTAATCACTTACCATCAGGTGATCCATCTGCTCGTTTGCCTCCTGTCACATAACAAAAAATAAAAATAAATAGCTGTCTCCGTGTATATTGTTTTGGTTCTTTACTTCAGCTGGCAGTTGGAACCCGGAGATCAACGACAAGAACCAGTACATCCAAGTGGAATTGCCTCACGCGGAGCCGATATACGGCGTGGTGCTGCAAGGCAGCCCGCTGTTCGACCAGTACGTCACCAGCTACGAGCTCATGTATGGCGATGACGGCAACGCCTATAGTCTCGTCAGCGAGCCGGACGGGTCGCCCAAGGTACTGTACTGGGACCCGCTTCTATACTACTGAGAGACAGGCATCTTGCAGAAGGAAATGACTGAGAGGGAACGATGGGTCTTCGCTCTCTTCGTTTCTTCAGCCAGCCGGACGGGTCGCCCAAGGTACTGTCCTGAGACCGGTTAAACAAGTCCTGAACCGATATACGGCGTGGTGCTGCAAGGCAGCCCGCTGTTCGACCAGTATGTCACCAGCTACGAGCTCATGTACGGCGACGACGGCAGCGCCTACAGCCTCGTCAGCGAGCCGGACGGGTCGCCAAAGGTACTGTGCTGGGACCGGTGCAACAAGTCCCGAGCCGATATACGGCAAGCCTCGTCAGCGAGCCGGATGGATCACCCAAGGTACTGTGCTGAGACCAATTAAACAAGTCCTGAGCCGATATACGGCGTGGTGCTGCAAGGCAGCCCGCTGTTCGACCAGTACGTCACCAGCAACGAGCTCATGTACGGCGATGACGGCAACGCCTATAGTCTCGTCAGCGAGCCGGATGGATCACCCAAGGTACTGTACTGGGACCCGCTTCTCTCCTTCTGCAAAACCTGCCTCGAAATGGCGGAGAGGGAACGAGAGGCCTCGGCTGACGCCTCTCTGATCCTTCGCCGTAGTCTATGCTCTCCACGCTCCTTCTTAGGGGCCCCACAAGTCGGGTATGGGGATGTCCAGCGGCCGGCTTACAAGGCTTATGGTGGCGGTGTCCCAGTGTCCAGTGCACCGTTAGCGGACGTCCCGAGAGTATCTACCATTCCCCTCAAAGCTGAAGGGGCTCGCTCAAGAATGAACCGTAGCCTGAGACGGAGCCGGGAGTTACTGTATACAACAAGTCCTTTGCCAATATACGCTGTGGTGCTTCAAGGCAGCCCGCATTTAGAACAGCCTGAGGGGTCCCCCAAGGTACTATACTGGGACCAATAATACATAATTTCGTACTAGCTTATCATATACCGTTTTGCAGGTGTTCCGCGGCCCAGTGGACCACAAGACACCGCTGAAGCAAATGATATCCCCACCAATAGAGGCCAAGTTCGTGCGCATCAAGCCTCTCACTTGGCACGAGGAGATCGCCGTCAGGCTTGAGCTGATCGGCTGCGGGGAGCCAAGGAGCACCACTCCTGAAGAGATCCCCACTACGGTAAGTGATGTACATGTACTACTGAGATGTTTTGAGCTGTATACAGGCATGTTAGCTAGAAGAAAACTTTTAGACACCCCGCAAACTACAGACTTAGTTGGGTCGGCTTGCAATTTGTATGAGGAATCGCTGTAATGTGCGTTCTTCCATACATGTTCATTGTTCATACTGAACAACAGCCCGACCAAATTATCGGTCAACTAAAAGTCTGTAGTCTGTGGTGTGTCTTGGAAAAAGTAGCAAAGATTAGGTACTTAATTTGTGTGGACTAAAGGAATTACTAGCTACCTATAGATCATTTCATCCACGAAGACGCGCCCCACCAGTTTTTGGTCGAGGAAAGCGTCCAAAACGTGAGCGAAAGTTTGATCCGAGCAATCCGAACGACATTATTTTAGTGTGCGTGTGTTGATTGATGATTTACATTCGCGGAAGAATGGTGAGGCGCGTGACTTCGTGGATGACACGATCTATACTCACAAATCTCGGTTATTTTTAAATGCTATTCATCACCAAAGCCATTATACATTACATTGCTTACATAAATATGTTTTTAACATTTAACCGTCAATCAATATTTATTCAACAGCCAGAACAGATGCAATGCACAGAGCCGCTAGGCTTAGCGGCGGACTTGCCTATTGAGAGCATCGAAGTGAGCTCGAACAACGACGCGCGAAAATACTTCGCGTTAGATGGACCACGGGGCTGGCGTCCACTCTACAGCACACCCGGAGAATGGATCATGGTAAGTCTTGTATGGAAATCTTTGAGGGAGGCTTTTGTCCAGTAGTGGACGCCATTTGGCTGAAGCGAAAGAACGAAGTATTGTAGAACTTACACTATAGAGGTAGT
This sequence comes from Ostrinia furnacalis, assembly GCF_004193835.3. Classification (NCBI taxonomy): domain Eukaryota; kingdom Metazoa; phylum Arthropoda; class Insecta; order Lepidoptera; family Crambidae; genus Ostrinia; species Ostrinia furnacalis. The sequence goes on from NW_021134678.1 coordinate 52,330, forward strand.
TTATGACTTGCACATGATATGCCCCTGGGATGCCCTCTGGTTAATACCAGAGGCCTAATGGCCTAATGGCCTAATGGCCCCGTTGAAACTTCTGGACAGCCAGGATTTGCAGTGAGGCTTATCATTAATAAAAACCCAACCAGTAAAAGCTAAACCATTGCCAAAGTTATTGGAAGTTATTGTGAACATAACAATAGGAAAATATTTTTTGACAAATATTCGGCGTCGGCAGAAGAGCATACAGAATATTGTGACTTTTTTTCATGTGGGAATTTATGGCCTCTGTCCTTTTTCTTTGAGATTTATTCCATAACGATTGGGCTCAGCTTTCTTCTTATCCTTAAATACGTTGCCTTTTTAACGACTTATATGTAGATAAATATGTATGTTTATTTTAAATTCTCTTCCCACAGTTCGACTTCATGTCCCCGCGCAATCTCACCGGCATAAAGACCAAGGGCGGGACCAAGGGCTGGGTGTCGGCCTACCACGTCAAATACACCTGCGACCTTTCCACCTTCAACCCGGTGGTGGACAGCTCCGGAAACCAGAAGCTGTTCCCAGGTAAGGATGCAGGTTGACGAAAAATATCGATATGAATGACGACCGTTTTAACCCGATATAAAATGGCATTGAATGTTTTAATATATGAAAAAGCAAATAAGTTACACCTCTATCAGCTAATGCCTATCTCTCTAATAAGCCGATTCATAATTAGGTACGTAGAAGTAGTAGCTGAAACTAGTTGATATTTAATTAATTTACGAACTAGCAGCAAAAGCGTAAAAGCAGCAAGGATAAAAAGAAAATTAAAACTACAAATGCATTTCCAAAAAAATTTGTTATTTTGATATCTAATATTTTCGATATGATAATATCCTATCGACACTGAATATTTTGCGGTCGATAATATATCAATCTAACATTCGATATATGGTTGCATCCTTATTCACAGGCAACTTCGACCAGGATACTCCTGTGCTGAACGAGTTCGCGCTGCCTGTACACGCGAGATACCTGAAGGTGCTGCCGGTGAAATGGAACAAGGGCATTGAGATGAGGATTGAACCTATCGGATGCTTTGAGCCTTACCGTGAGTATAGCTTTTATTTTTTTTTATAATAGGTAAAGGTTTTGGCCCGCAGAATCGCTAAAATCAAGCGGCAGTGGGCGGGGCACATAGCTCGAAGAGCTGATGGCCTCTGGGGCAGGAAAGTTCTTGAGTGGCGACCACGAGCCGGAAGACGTAGCGTGGGCAGGCCTCCCACTAGGTGGACCGACGATCTGGGGAAGGTCGCGGGAGGTGCCTAGATGCGAGCGGCGCAGGACCGGTCTTTGTGGAAATCCTTGTGGAAGGCCTTTGTCCAGCTGTGGACGACTTTCGGCTGAAACAACAATGGTTTTGTTACTACAGGCGTAATTTAAAATGAGCGGTTCTTGCGGTAGTGGAATGATGCGGGAGGATGACATAAGGCATAACTGAGCTGTCACGTCTATGTCTCAAGTTAATTTTTTTTTTGTTTTGATATCCGGCACCACTCGATTAAGGCCCGCCAAACACGGACTTTGAAACACCTAGTTTCGATCGATAGCTGTAGTCACAGTGTCAATAAACTATGACTACAAGATGGAACCAACTTGGTGTACTATGCCTGTTGTATTTAAAACAATATTGTTCAATTCAATTCAAACAAGTATGTTGCACACGGCTGAAGGTTCAGCTAAACGCATGCTGCCTGCGAGCGCGATGGCGATCAATGCGTTTACGTCTGATCGCCATCGCCATCGTGCACGCATTGGTTTGACTGAACCTTTACACATCTATGGCCAGTTTACTGACAATAATTTGTTTTCCTCAGCTATTACCACGACCACTCCAGCCGTGGCAGTCCAGGGCAGCACTCCGCCGTCATGCAGCGTGTGCCCAGGAGTGGAGGCGACCAGCTGCTCCTGCGACGGCGTCGGCGACTATTTCAACGGCGAGGTGTGCGTGCCGCGCGACCTGTGCCCCTGCGTCGTGGGACATCTCACGTGAGTGCACTCCTGGTCTCTAGCATTAGCAGCAGTAGCTTCCTGGTTTGTCCAAAAGAGCAGGATGCAGAAAGCCAGCTGCTTCTGCGACGGCGTCGTAGCTAGCACAAGTTACGCCCACTCCCAGTCCAGCTGGGGTGGTCACTAGCTAGCTATACCACTAGCCTAGCTTCATAATGACTTACGCGACGGTACGGTGTGCGTGCCGCGCGACCTGTGCCCTTGCGTCGTGGGGCATCTCACGTGAGTGCAGCCCTGGTGGTTTTGCAGAACATTGGCACAAGCCACGCCCATAACCTTTCAAGCACCGTTGTGGCTAAACGCAAACCGCGAAAGCCAAGAAAAAAAACCTTTCAAGCTGGCACAGTGCAACGGTCCAAGCGACTAGGATACAGAAAACCAGCTGCTCATGCGACGGCGTCTTTGTAACTAGCACAGGCCCCGCCCACAACCAGTCCCGCTAGTGTGTCGTGGGGCACCTCACGTAAGTGCAACCCTGGTCTCCAGCTTTAGCAGCAGCACACTTTAGCACAACTCACGCCCGTGAGCTTCCTAATTTATCCAATACACAGGGTGCAGAAAGCCAGCTACTCCTGTGACGATGATGTCGTAACTAGCACAGGCCACGCCCACTCCCAGTCCAGCTGTCGCGGTCTTATATGCCACTAGCCTAGCTTTATGGTGACTTCTACAAAGAGGTGGTGTGCGTGGCACGCGACCTGTGCCCCTGCGCCGTGTGGCACCTCACGTGAGGGCACTCCTGGTCTTGTGACAGTAGCGAAAATTTTACCATAAGCCACGCCCATAAGCTTCGTAATTAGCACGGTGCAAAAGATCAAGATACGTAAGGCCAACTGCTCCTACTACGGCGTCTTTGTAACTAGCACAGGCCCCGCCCACAACCATTCCAGCTAGTGCGGTGTAATAAACAGAGGTACTTTAGCTTCATGGTGACTTCTCTGCTGTGTGGTGTGCGTGCCGCGCGACCTATGCCCTTGCGTCGTGGGGCACCTCAAGTAAGTGCGGCCCTGGTCTCCAGAGCAGCAGTAGACTTAAGTACAAGCCACGCCCATAAGCTCCATAGTTTGCACGGTCATCAGCCTAGCTTTATGGTGACTTCTTCAAAGGGGTGGTGTGCGTGGCACGCGACCTGTGCCCCTGCGTCGTGGCGCACATCACGTGAGTGCACTCCTGGTCTTATGACAGTAGCGAATATTTTACCATAAGCCACGCCCATAAGCTCAATAATTAGTACGGCCCAGGATGCAGAAAGCCAGCTGCTTCTGTGACGGCCTCGTTGTAACTAGCACAGGCCCCGCCCACAACCAGCTATCCAGCTAGTGCGGTCTAATAAACAGTGGTACTTTAACTTCATGGTGACTTCTCTGCTGTGTGGTGTGCGTACCGCGCGACCTGTGCCCTTGCGTCGTAGGGCACCTCACGTAAGTGAGGCCCTGGTCTCCAGAGCAGCAATAGTCTTAAGTACAAGCCACGCCCATAAGCTCCATAGTTTGCACGGTCATCAGCCTAGCTTTATGGTGACTTCTACAAAGGTGTGGTGTGCGTTCCGCGCGATCTTTGCCCTTACGTCGTAGGGCACCTCACGTGAGTCAACTAGCACAGGCCAGGGCAGCACTCCGTCGTCATGCAGCGTGTGCCCCGGCGTGCAGGCGGCCAGCTGCTCCTGCGACGGCGTCGGCGACTATTTCAACGGCGAGGTGTGCGTGCCGCGCGACCTGTGCCCTTGCGTCGTGGGGCACCTCACGTGAGTGCAGCCCTGTTGGTTTTGCAGAACATTGGCACAAGCCACGCCCCTTTCGAGTTGGAATAGTGTAACGGTCCAAGAGACTAAGATGCAGAACACCAGCTGCTCCTGTGACGATAATGTCGTAAACTAGCACAGGCCACGCCCACTCCTAGTCCAGCTGTCGCGGTCTTATTATATCACTAGCCTAGCTTTATGGTGACTTCTACAAAGGGGTGGTGTGCGTGCCGTGCGACCTGTCCCCTGCGTCGTGGCGCACCTCACGTGAGACAACATTTTAGAATAAACCACACCCATAACCTCCCTTATATTAAGACATACGAACAGGTAATAGACTACTCCTGGAACGGCTCCAGTAACTTATCAACGCTGTAGTCCAGTTGTTGTTACGTGAATGAATATGCCTATGACCACGCTAGCATTAACCAAGAGACCATTGAGTTGGCATTCGTTGATTTTTAAATCCGTTTTGACATCACGCAGATACGACGTGGGCGCGACGTTCCGCGGCGAGAACTGCGACGAGTGCGTGTGCAAGCTGGGCGGCGTCACCGACTGCAAGCCCGTCAAGGAGTGCAAGTGTGCCCCGGTAAGATGCCCTCTATAATCATCTGCACCTTATTCCCTTGGGATAAGGCTGTGTTTCCACCCATCGAGGAAACACAGCCACCCACCGAGGCGAGGTAAATGAAGCGGTTCTATTGGTTCTTTACAAACACTTCCCTAGGATGTGCATCCTCGCACCTCTCTGGTGGAAATGCAACCTAAGGCATTTTCTATGGTATAGACGCCAATAGGCTAGATGACAAAATTTCAATTATTTGTCCGTCAGACAGATAATATTGAAAATACATATTAGACTCGTATTTTTTATTTTACTGATTTTTAAGCTAATATTGCCATATTATAAAACTTGTGTCATTTTGTGAAACAACTGGTGTTTCTGTATTAAACTAACGTTACAAATGTGGCGTCACTTTTAATTTACTCATTATTTAATTATGAATCTGTCTGACGGACTAAATAGAATTTCGATTTCATTACCCAGTCATCATCCCAATTTACAACTTGATCATTTCCCAACAGACCTTGGTACCCAAACTGGTACCTAAACCGTCTTGCGAGTGCTTCTGCGAGCCGTGCCCTCCCGGCACCAGGATCTGTCCCACCAGCAAGTTATGCCTGGCGCTGGACAAGTGGTGCGACGGCCTGCAAGACTGCCCTGATGATGAGAAGGAATGCAGCACCACCACCATAACCACGCCCAAACCGACGACATTGGAGCCGACGATAGTGACTACTGTTCAGCCAACTGTCGGCGTCACTGCTGCCACGAAGACGGAAATTACCACTACGCCTAAACGTGAGTTCGAATCCATGATATCCACTCTATCATTAATAGTCCTGACTTAAATTACATAACATAATTTTCTCACAAAAATATATGGTTACCTGCTTCAACTTGGATCGACAGTTCAGGTCGACCGCTTATGAAGTTTGGCACCAATGGGTTTAAGTCCAAAACAACTCAATTAACAAATACAAAATAAAGATACTGTTGGGAACCGATTGGTGGACCAACCTCTTTTTTATATTGTCTATGTTTTTTATACTTATTTTATTACTTTTGATACCTTTTGTTTTAGTTTGAAGTATGTGTTTTTTGATAGCCGTTGTGGGCATATTTTGCAGGAATACATCTTCATTTTAACCGAAGGTTTTTCTTATTTCCGCACGCCCGAGCGGCTGTCCGCAACAGATACTTTATCATAAACCCAAGATATTTTATCAATTCATCCATGACAAAAGTGCCTAGCTTACTGAATTGATCTTATTGTGGCACGTCATGCTTTTTCATGTAGAACAAAGCAGATATTTGGCCGCAATCACACCATGGTCCAATGTACCATCCTTGACTAGACAGTTCATCTGTGCTGTCATGTGTGAACCTTGCTTTATAAAGAAATAGAAAATCTTTATTTTGTTGTTTATTTAATGAATACTCGTTGTTTCAGCGCTAGTGTGCCCAGTAGTAGAGTGTCCTCCCAACTACATCGTCCGCTACACCACTCCCTCCAGCTATTCCCTCTCCTACACGTCTGACATCCCGCCGCCGCGTCCAAGGTATTCCTACCAGCGGTACCAGCAAGGAGGGTACGCTAAAGGCGGGTACGCCAAAGGAGGGTACTCTAAGGGAGGGTACTCTAAAGGCGGGTACTCGAAAGGAGGCTTCTCGAAGGGCGGATACAATCGTAAGTCTGCTTTTAACTTCTTTTTTCAACTTTTTGTGCTGTTTTGTGAATATTCGTAATGTGCTGTTTCGTAACTTACATGCATACGGCGTGTTATTTTAAATTGTTATTTTCACCGAAGTTGAGCGAAGAAAAGTGGAAATAACAAAATGTGATCGGTTATTCAAAATACATCTCTTGTCTCCTCTCAGTCTTGGTGGAAACCAGGCTAGCAGCTAGGGCGTATTCGTATACGTCTTATCAGCACGTCTGCGCTCGCGTGAGCGTATGCGTCAGGCACATGACTCACGTTGCAAAGCCTACACGCTTAGCGCGCGGGTTTGTGGTATAAATTACACTATTTCTTTAACTTTCCCATTGCAGCTGTTCTGCCAACATCGCAACCGAACCAGGCGTTTACTCTCGACAAGCCGACCCTAAACCCAGCTCAAGACCTGAAGAAGCAGGAGTGCCCTCAGTTCAAGTGCGTCCCGCAGCTGCCGCCGCCGCCGCGGCCGGGCTCCACGCCGGCGCCGCTCGTCTGCTCGGCGCCCGCCTGCCCGCCGCGCTACTCGCTACGGTTGGATGCCGGCTCAGTAGCGCCGCATGAGTGCCCGCAGTAAGTCGCTATATCACGCAGCTCACGTGAATCCCGCAGCTTACGTGTCACGCAGCTCGCGTGTATACCGCTGCTTCCGAGTATCCTGCAGTTCTTGAGTATCACGTAGCTCACGAGTATCTCACAACCCATGTCTATCCCGCAGCTCACCTGTATCCCACACCTTATTATGTCTTTCCGCAGCTCACTTGTTTCCAGCTACCCACGAGTATCCCACGAGCATCCCTGCTGCTAAGTGTATTTGCCAGCTCACGTATGCGCCGCAGCGTACTTGTGTCCCGCAGCACTCGTGTAACTCGTAGCTCACGAGTATCTCATAACCCATGTTATCTCGTAGCTCACCTGTATCCCGAAATTCATGTGTATTCAGCAGTTCTCGTGTGTCGCTGGAACGCAAATCCCACAGCTCACGTGTATCCCCTAGCACCCACTGCCACCGCAGCCGGGATCTGCTACTGATATCTGCACACGTCTACTTGTTTCTCGTAAATATGAATTGCAACAGAATCCTTTTCAAATAGTGCTTACTTTCCTAACCTTACCTTCTAGGTACCTTACCCAACGTATGGTTACTTTAAGACCCACTACAGCCATACATCATCTCTTTTATAATGCGAAAAGCTAGGGACTGGAACTCGCTACCTGCTGCTGTCTTTCCCGAACACTATAATCTGGGCCTTTTTAAGGCGAAAGTGAATAATCCTTACAGGGAAGATATGTACCATCCTAGACTGCATCTCACTTAACACCAGGTGCGATTGCGGTCAAATATCTGTCTTGTTATCCATAAAAAAAAATAATCCTCAGGTACTCATGCGTGCCGCCGCCAGAGAGACTTGCCTTCTGCAACGTGACAGAGCGCGCCGTGAGCACGTTCGACGGCGCCGACTACAAGTATGATCTCTGCTTCCACATTCTAGCCAGGGACAACCGGTTCGATGCCTGGAGTGTGCTGGGTAAGTCATGTGAAAAGTGGGTATATGTATATTTGACAAGCAGTAGTGATTTTTGTTCTAGTGGCATTAACATTTTTATTTCATTTCTCGACCTTTCTTATTTAAACGCTTTAAATGTCCCTCAATAACCTTTCAAAATCCCAATAATTTGATTCTATGTTGCCGAAATGAATCGAGCCTTTCATATGCCTGTGGTAGCCCGTAACTTTGACATGTTGGCCTATAGTGTCCTCCACAATAAAATAGTCAAGATTTATATTGATTTTAGACCTGACATCACCACACCTAGATTGATTGGCGGTAAGAGTCGCTTCGAATGTATCCAGTTACTAATCCAGTCCAGTGTCTAAGTAGCTCAGATGGAAGAGCAGTCGCCCGGCAAGCGAAAGGTCGTGGGTTCGATTCCCACCATAGGCAGTTAGATTTTTTCAAGTTATTTTAAAAATCAGCACACCTGCTTACCAGTAAAATTACATCGTAAACTTGTTCCCACCCAGTCCGCAAGAAGTGCCGCCTCGACGGGTGCCAGAACGAATTAATCGTGCACCAAGACGACCAGCTCATCAAGGTCAAGCCGAACCTCATGATCGAGTACGACAACTACGAGTATACCGTCGAACAGACCACCAAGATTTGCTTCCAGAAGAACAGTTTCGATGTGGCCAAGCTCGGGAATGGACTGTCCATCAAGTCGAGGCGATACAACTTCACTGTGCTCTACAATACGGATGGGGACATCAAGATTGGAGTGAGTGGCCTTTTCTAATTCTAATTATATTATAACTCATAAGCTAGTGTGACAATAGCGAGTAAACCGTCGAGCAGACCACCAAGACCTGCTTCCAGAAGAACAGCTTCGATGTGGCCAAGCTCGGGAATGGACTGTCCATCAAGTCGAGGCGATACAACTTCACTGTCCTCTACAATACGGATGGAGACATCAAGATTGGAGTGAGTTGCCTTTACTTATTCTAATTATATTTAACTCATGAGTGAGCGCGACAATAGCGAGTACACCGTCGAGCAGACCACCAAGATATGCTTCCAGAAGAACAGCTTCGACGTGGCCAAACTCGGGAATGGACTCTCCATCAAGTCGAGGCGATACAACTTNATGGCGGCGAAAGCTCCTAGGAAAGCTTGGTCGACAATCTCAAGTTAAGCTTTTCTAGGTATCCCCTACAACATATTAAAAAATTAGAAGCGCAAATTCATTTTCTTTTTTGAATGTACGTAATGACTGGACTATTAGTAAAAGGCGAAAGATTTATTCGTATTGAAGGGAAACCAGAGTGACGACACGAAGTCACTCGGGGGCTTTAAGGAACGGAAAAAATACTCACACACCGCGGGGCAGCGCGACCGCTACGCCATCTAGCGAGGCTAGGAAACATCTCCTTAATTTATGGTGGCGCTACTGGTGTATGGAATTTGTAATGTTAAAAACCTAAAGTAAAGTAATAAAATAATAATCTATAAAAAATAAAATAATAATTTTAATGTGTCGTAGGTGAAAGGACTCTGCGGCAACTTCAACGGCGACCAGCGCGACGACTTCCAAACGCCATCTGGTGGAGGTTTACCGGAATCATCTGCGTTGGTATTCGCGGATTCTTGGAAGCTGAAACCTACGTGTCCTAAACCAAAAGAAGTTTCGGTAAGTTAATCATTACTAATTAATTGACACTCATTTTTTTTACTTTGTGTCGTTTTAATAACTCGACTGAACCATGCGGCACCATTGTCAAAAAAATAAGTATCACAATGAAAAATACGTCGTAAAAACAATTCTAAAACTAGCGCGGGCGCTCGCAGATATATCCGTATTGAAAAATGTATTGTGTAGCGTAGTGTAGCGTGGGCGCGTGCGACGTTTTTTACACGCACGGCGGAGGCGGGCGCACGTACCGGGAACCCGCTACGTGCACCCGCACACTTTTTAGCGTACGCCCTAAAGTGATTAAGGAGTCAATAATTATGTTCTACAATTAAAACTTTGTATTCCCTTTAGGATTACTGCAAATCCCGTCCCGAACGCAGAGACTGGGCAGTCAGCACATGCGGCATCATGAAGCAGTATCCATTCAGCTTATGCGCCACCGAAGTGTCTCCTGCGCCATACATCGAACGCTGCGAGCGCGACGCCTGCGCGTGCGACTCGGGCGCCGACTGCGACTGTGCCTGCGCCGCGTTAGCTGCGTACGCGCACGCTTGCGCGGTTAGAGGCGTCACCTTTAACTGGCGCAGCCAGCAAGTGTGCCGTGAGTGTTGATAGCTTTTAGTTAGCATAGACTAGCACTAGAAGTTAGGAAGATGTCTTTCATACAGCGTTGTGAGCGTGACGCCTGCGCGTGCGACTCGGGCGCCGACTGCGACTGTGCCTGCGCCGCGTTAGCTGCGTACGCGCACGCTTGCGCGGTTAGAGGCGTCACCTTTAATTGGCGCAGCCAGGCAGTGTGCCGTGAGTCAATAATATCTTTTAGGGACCCCCCACTAGCCTTTTTCAAGCGTCGTAGTCTTGCCAGCGCCCGCGCATTGTCGAAGCGGCGCTGATTCAGCGTCAGTGTGCCGTAAGTGTTGATAGCTTTAAGATAGCATAAACTAGCCGCGCAAGCATGCGCGGCGTAAGCTGCGTACGCGCATGCTTGCGCGGTTAGAGGTGTCACCTTTAATTGGCGTAGCCAGGCAGTGTGCCGTAAGTCATAATATCTTTTAGGGAGGATGTTTTTCATACAACGCAAGTCATACGCAACGCCTGTGCCTATGACTGCGCCTGTGCTGGCTGCGTACGGGCTGGCTTGCGCGCATAGAGGCGACACCTTTAATGAGGGCTATCGTTTTAGCGCTCACCAGTTTGCGCCACTGTAGAGTAAGGTCCTGTCACTTGCTAGTAGCGAAGACTGTGGCACCATCTGGTGAGTGCTAAAGTGGTAGGAGGACTATCGCATTTTGCACTCATCAAGATGGCGCCACTGTAGAGTAAGGTCCTGTCAATCGCCAGGGGTGCCAACTGTTAAGTATAAAAACGATAGCCCTCATTGGCGCAGCCAGGCAGTGTGCCGTGAGTGTTGATAACTTTTAGTTAGCATAAACTAGCGCTAGAAGTCCGGCGGATGTCGTATATGCAGCGCTGCGAGCGCGACGCGTGCGCGACGCGTGCGCGTGTGACTCGGGCGCCGACTGCGACTGCGCCTGCGCGGCGTTAGCTGCGTACGCGCATTCTTGCGCGGTTAGAGGTGTCACCTTTAATTGGCGCAGCCAGGCAGTTTGCCGTGAGTGTTTACAGCTTTAACTTAAGTTACCATATACGTTAGGCAAGTTTCTTTCATGCAGCGTTGCGCCTGCGTCGCGCTGTGTGCCGTAAGTGTTGATAGCTTTAAGTTACCATAGACTAGCGCTAGAAGTCTGGTGGATGTCGTATATGTAGCGCTGCGAACGCGACGCTTGCGCGTGCGACTCGGGCGCCGACTGCGACTGCGCCTGCGCTGCGTTAGCTGCGCGGTTAGAGGCGTCACCTTTAATTGGCGCAGCCAGGCAGTGTGCCGTGAGTCATAATAGCTTTTAGGGACCCCCCATTAGCGTCGTAGTCTTTCCAGCGCTCGCGCATCATCGAAGCCGCACGGCACTGGCTCTCATAAACTAAAGCTTAAAGTTAGGCGAGTTTCTTCAATGCAGCGCTTCGAGCCTATGTATCTTAGATTCTAATTGCGATTGTTTTTACAGCAGGGGGTCAGTATGTAACGCAGGAATAGTGAGCATTTAATTTCATGATAATAAGCAAAATTGTGATTTTCAATCAGGGAGAAATCAGAATTTTGGCAGGTTCAAGTCTCAGAAGAGAAAACCGTTAGTTTGAAGAGCACGATTCCCAGTCATGAACGTTTTTATATGTTTTTTCCATAGGTATCTAATAATCCTAATCTATAATCTGTCACGGTGAAACGATGATTGGTTTAGACCCAAACTGATATTCGGAATATTATATTTTATGATAAACTTGAATTTTATATTCCATCACAGCGATGCAGTGCGACGAGGAGTGCTCGAACTACGACGGCTGCGTGTCGGCGTGCCCGGCCGAGACTTGCGACAACACGCAAGGGTACAAGGAGCTTAAAGGCAACTGCGAGCAGGACACCTGCGTCGAAGGTACGATTGAACAGATTAAGATAAACGTTGGCATCTTATGCCATTGTAATAGAAGCTATATTGCGACAAAAATACATAGGAAAAAAAGTATTGATTTCGGACACCTCAGTTGTCCGAAATCAATCCCTTTCCGGAGTGGAGAAGAGAGGAGATATGATAACGGGCGGACTATTTTTTCTATATAGCTTTTGACAGCGGCAGCGTCACAGCGCGGAGTGAAGATGTGGAAATAATGAAATCTGATTGGTTATTTAAAACACTTCTCCGATCCGCTCTGCTTCGCCTTCGTAGAAACCGGGCCTAAGATCCATAAAGTGTTAATAAAAAAAGCTTAATGACTATGTTACTATTTTATTTGTAAAACGGACCTTGTCCTACTAATCATGTGGCCGATTAATAGACAATCCCCATTATCCTTCAGTACGCTATGGCAGCTGCTGCATACTCTGGAAAATGCTACGGACCACAATACTTTTAGAACTGTATAACATACTCTTTTTTTTTAGGATGTAAGCCCAAGAAGCCATGCCCAGAAGGCCAAGTATACAGCAACGACAGCCTAACCGAATGCGTTCCGCGAGCAAAGTGCCGTCCAGTCTGTATGACGCTACCAGATGGAAGAGAGGTGTTCGAGGGTGACGTCATCGAGGAAGACGAGTGCCACACTTGCCGATGCTCTAAGGAGGAAAGAGTGTGCACCGGCCAGCCTTGTTCCACTGAGTCGGTAAGTGTACAATCATGGGTTCTGGAGAAAGAGACAGAGATAGAGTTTCTGGATTAATGACGTCATAGAAGAAATGCCGTCCAGTCTGTATGACGCTACCGGATGGAAGAGAGGTGTTCGATGGTGACGTCATCGAAGAAGACGAGTGCCACACCTGCCGATGCTCCAAGGAGGAAAGAGTTTGCACCGGCCAGCCCTGCTCTACTGAGTCGGTAAGTTTACAATCATAGAGCTGGAGAGAAAGACAGATAGTTGCTGAATGATGACGTCGTAGAAGAAATGCCGTCCAGTCTGTATTACGCTGCCGGATGGCAGAGAGGTGTTCGAGGGTGACGTCATCGAGGAAGACGAGTCCCACACTTGCCGATGCTCCAAGGATGAATGAGTGTGTACCGGCCACTGGCCAGCCCTGTTCCACTGAGTTGGTAAGTGTACAACTATGGAATCTAGGGAGAAAGACAGGTAGTTGCTGAATGATGACGTCGTAGAAGAAATGCCGTCCCGTCTGTATGACGCTGCCGGATGGCAGAGAGGTGTTCGAGGGTGACGTCATCGAGGAAGACGAGTGCCACACCTGCCGATGCTCTAAGGAGGAACGAGTGTGTACCGGCCAGCCCTGTTCCACTGAGGCGGTAAGTGTACAATCATGGGTTCTGGAGAAAGAGACAGAGATAGAGTTTCTGGATTAATGACGTCATACAAGAAATGCCGTCCAGTCTGTATGACGCTGCCGGATGGCAGAGAGGTGTTCGATGGTGACGTCATTGAGGAAGACGAGTGCCATACTTGCCGATGCTCCAAGGAGGAACGAGTTTGCAACGGCCAGCCCTGTTCCACTGAGGCGGTAAGTGTACAATCTCACGAGTGAGTGAGAAAGATTAAAAGTACTTGGTGGATAACGATGTCATAAAGAACAGATTTATTGCTGTTCCGAGAAACAAGACTAGGCCTGTTATCAAGCCTATCTGTATAGGCGTACTCATACGAATATGTTCCTTTTAGTGTACTGATGATGATTGATAATAACGTCAAAACGATTGAAATGGGCGGATTCTCGTTGTCCCTATCAAAAGATGCGATGTCAGCTCGTGGAGGACAAATGGTGGGAGACAGCGGTAATACACGTTGTCATTAATACTGTATTGTGATGTGATTCAGGAGCCCTACACTGCGCTGACCAGTCCCAAGCCGCACGATGAACCTCTGAAGTGCGTGGATGGCTGGACGGCGTGGATCAGCAAGCACACACCAGAGGCGGGCCCTCGTGGGGAGTCCGTGGAGAAGGAGCCACTGCCGGAGCTTAAAGACCTGGTGAGTCCACAACAACAGCTGGGAAAAATAATTCCACCTCTAACTACCAATGCGATTGTTGCACAGCCAGAATCGTTAGCTTGATCTCCAATAAAACTATTGACGGCATAGTAAGTTCCGAAAGAACGTTTTAGTCGCATTGAACTCGCAACGAAATAATCCGAAGAATATAACGGTCCCAAACTAAGGATTAGCTAAGCTTAGCTGGAGGTAGGTATCCTTAAAGTTCGACCGTCTCCCGTTTTGGTCGTCCAACCATTATTCATTGTCTTGAATCATCTATCCATGAGACTGGGGAGGACGCTCTATAACACTACTAGATATACATTGCCGAAATATGGTTTTATTCCGGTTTCGCGTCAGATATGGTTGGCTCACTTTAGCTTACTATTTTTGGCCTATAATATTTTCAATAAGCATTATATTGATTTGGTTAAATAAAATGGTGTCTTCCACAGAAAATCGGCTCCCCCATGTGCAGCAAAGACATGATGAAAGGCATCGAGTGTCGCACGCGCGTCAACCACGAGACGCCGAAGCAGACCGGCCTCGACGTCGAGTGTAGCCTGGAGCGGGGCCTAGTCTGTCGCGAGACAGGCACCACCTGCCCTGACTTCGAGATCAGGGTGCTGTGTGAATGTGGTAAGTTAGACCATGATGACAAATATATTTTGCGTAGATATCCGGGCGGTATTTACTCTCAAACATTATTATTTGGGCATACAAAAGGGAAAGAGGCCTTTGTCCAGTAGATGAAAGCATTAGATTGAAAAGAAATGAACAAACAAGAAGGTTTTATTTTTATCAAAAACGAAGAAGCTCTTGGCCTGTATCTTACCTGATGGTAAATTGTGATCTACTTACCCGTTTTGTTCATATACGTTTTGCAAAAAAAAAAGTTTATTTAATAAAAAAACTACGGGAACTTCAAAGTTAAACCTTTCCACAGAATTCCAATGCCTCAACGACACGCACCCTAACTACCAACATCCCACTGACTGCGACAAATTCTACGAATGTACGCCTGACCTACTCAACCCAACTATACGTCACGCCGTGCTCAAGACCTGCGGAGCTGGCACCATGTACAACCCTGTGACGATGGTGTGCGACTGGCCCGCTTCTGTGGCAGCCGTGCGATCCGAGTGTGGTGCTACTGAAGGAACCACCCCCAGCACTACTAAGATCACCACTGTTGCGCCTACTTCACCTAGTAAGTTATACTAGATTCACCTACGATAGCTTAAAAACTGAGTCAACCATAGCATACGTCACGCCGTGCTCAAGACCTGCGGAGCTGGCACCAAGTACAACCCTGTGACGATGGTGTGCGACTGGCCCGCTTCTGTGGCTGCCGTGCGACCCGAGTGTGGCCCCACTACTGAAGGAACGACCCCCAGCACTACTAAGATCACAACTGTTGCGCCTACTTCACCTAGTAAGTTATACTAGATTCACCAATGATAACTTTAATAGCATACGTCACGCCGTGCTCAAAACCTGTGGAGCTGGCACCATGTACAACCCCGTGACGATGGTGTGCGACTGGCCCGCTTCTGTGGCAGCCCTGCGACCCGAGTGTGGTGCTACTGAAGGAACCACTGCTAGCACCACAAAGATTACCACTGTTGCGCCTACTTCACCTAGTAAGTTGTACTAGATTCACCAATGAGAGCTTTAAAACCGATTCAACCTAACTATACGTCACGCCGTGCTAAAGACTTGCGGAGCTGGCACCATGTACAACCCCGTGACGATGGTGTGCGACTGGCCCGCTTCTGTGGCAGCCGTGCGACCTGAGTGTGGTGCTACTGAAGGAACCACTCCTAGCACTACTAAGGTCACAACTTTTGCGCCTACTTCACCTAGTAAGTTATATTAGATTCACCAATTATAGCTATAATACCTAATCAACCATAGCATATGTCACGCTGTGCTCAAGACCTGCGGAGCGGGCACCATGTACAACCCTGTGGCGATGGTGTTTGATTGGCCTGCTTTACCACTGAAGGAACCACTCCTAGCACCACGAAGATTACCACTCTTGCTCCTACTTCACCTTGCATTGCAAGTAAGTTATACAACCCCTAGCCAAAAAGAGCTTTAAACCCAACCCAACTATACGCGACTGTGCGACTAGCACCCGCAGTGAGTGTGCGAGCGCGATAGCAACATAATTACGCGCGAGCGATAAGGATGGGTAGCTTGGGGTCATTGGACAAAATTCTACGTGCTCACGGACCAGGCTTTAGCTAGGGGTCAATGGACAAAATTCTACGTGCTCACGGACCGGGCTTTATACGACACGCTGTGCTTACGACCGGCCTGTGGAACTTAAAGAGTCCGATACATCTGCAAAATTCTTTTTATACATTTTATTTTATTCATTGCCAAAGGTATTCAATAGTAAATGTATTTGTTAACAGCCACACCAAAGACGACGGAACAAGCAAGCACAGCAGGGCTGTGTCCTCCAGGCCAGGTGTACCGCGATTGCGCTTATCCTTGCGACCAGCTGTGCGACTACCTTGGAGCTGTGATCAGGGACAAGGGCCAGTGTGGGCCGAGAGACGTAAGTATAGCTGTGTCTATCTTGCAGCGTAGGATGGACAGGGATGGGAGAGTAATGAAACAGAAACGCCCGGATTCATAAACATTACTATGAGGTCTCACAGTGCGCGTGGTCGCATAGTGTGACACATGAACCAATCACAGAGCTCCATTCAACACAGCGTTGAATTCGTAATATGTTCGATTTGCTACTTCACTTAAGCAAGTATCGTTTGTGAATACGGGCGTTAGACTTTTTCGCAGTGGTTCTTATTCGGGTCACTAACTCTGTTCCTTTTTTGTCGCAAACCTAGGGTCGTATTCTGGTACCACTCAATCTGAAACGTGGATCTTATCTTATATTTGGTTCAATATTTGACCAATAAAAAAAAATACAAGATTGAATCAATCATTGACTGTAGAAGACCTCATAAAATACTGATGTAATTTGCAGAAGTGCATCAAAGGCTGCGTGGACATATCGGTGGCCGAGCAGAAGTGCGGCAAAGGGTACCGCTGGCGAGACATGAAGACCTGCGTGCCTGAGAAGGACTGCACTTGCTACGCCGATGGGAAGATGGTCAAGGTATGCAATAATGGATAAATGGTTGCGTATTTTTTGGTACAGACGACGGCACGTCAACGTGACCACTGTGGGTTCTTGTGCAGTCGTAATAGGGGCGAGTTTGCAACAAACCTGATGTGCTGTCGTGTGTACACCAAAAAACTACACAGTATTCTTACTTACACGTATAGGTATGACTGTGTAACTATTACTAGTAGTCGACTAGTAATAGTTACACAGACTATACGAGGTAAAGTACCTCTGGAGGCCCATACACAACTTTTATTTCTTATTTCATATGTCCTTTCTTCTACTCGCGATAGGTTATTACATCTATCAATACTGAAATTCATAAGAATAGGTTACCGGTTTAGACGTGTAAAAGGAACAGGCAGAGAAATAGTTAAGTACTTCAAAATCATATTCAAATTCTTTATTAGTATGTAGACCCTTTTCAGATTATAATTGTAGTATGTTCGTAGAATAAGACACTGATTTATCATATCGTAACCAGCCTGGCGAGCGCAAATCCGACGGCTGCGTCACGTGCCAGTGCCTCGACAACGCGTTCCATTGCGACTCTTCGCACTGCACGACCCTCGGCACCACCTACATCGACGAGGAACGCAACCAGCCCATCAAGTATACCACGACAACAACACCAAAACCCACCACGCCTAAACCCACCACTGTGACCACAAAAGCGACCACCACGAAAGCGACCACTCTGCCGCCGACCACTGTGACGCCTCTGATTATAAAGAGCACGGTCTCGCCGCCGCCAGAATGTGATCCTGAAGGGTAAGACTTAATTATGATATCTTTGATGACATATTATTATGGCCGGATATATTTTATTGTTTTTTCACTGAGTTTTTAGCCTTTTATCATAAGGGTTAACAATTTCTTATTGATTTGCGAACCATCTGAGTATTATTCGCGTTTTTTTAATTATTTTTATAGTAACTCGTTACGTTTACATTATTTTATACGTTTCACTGTAGGTACAAATACTTACTTTGGGGCGATGACGTGGAAGTGAAGCCGATACTGACAGCCAGTTCGGTGGCCAGCAACCAGTTCCTACCGCAAGACGCTGTGCTCAACGGCCGCCCGAAAACTGTCTCTGGTAATATTTGTGTATTTAACTTTAAATATTTGACTAATTTTAATCGGTTTTGTTTTTGTTCAACTGCACGCACCGCTACGAGACGCGAACCGCAAGTCGAGAGTCAGTATATCGGCGACTGCTTGCGACTTAAATCGGCAACAGTTGCTGATAATCGCCGACGATAAATATTCAATAGACGTCCGTCACCGACGCATCGCGAATACCGCCGATGGTCATCTCGAAGATGGGCAGTCACTAACGTATAGTCAGAGAGTGACAACGTCATGAGAGCGAAAGGCATGAGTCAGAGACTCGCTGACAGTGGCCTACAGGCGTTGACTGTCGTCTAAAGCCTGGTCCGTGAGCACGTAGAATTTTGTCCAGTGACCACAAGCTACCCATCCTTATCGCTCGCGCGTAATTATATTGCTGTCGCGACTGTGCGACGGGCGCCTGCAGTGAGTGTGCGAGCAACATAATTACGCGCGAGCAATAAAGATGGGTAGCTTGGGGTCATTGGACAAAATTCTACGTGCTCACGGACCAGGCTTTACCACTGTCGGAAGCAATCGCCGACATAATGTCGCTCGTTTGTGAGCTCTCTTAAACGAGCTTGAGATTCAAATAGCAGTCTCACTATAGTATTGTAATTGTTTCTTCAGCTGGCAGTTGGAACCCGGAAATCAACGACAAGAACCAGTACATTCAAGTAGAACTGCCTCACGCGGAGCCGATATACGGCGTGGTGCTGCAAGGCAGCCCGCTGTTCGACCAGTACGTCACCAGCTACGAGCTCATGTATGGCGATGACGGCAACGCCTATAGTCTCGTCAGCGAGCCGGACGGGTCGCCCAAGGTACTGTACTGGGACCCGCTTCTATACTACTGAGAGACAGGCATCTTGCAGAAGGAAATTACTGAGAGGGAACGATGGGTCTTCGCTCTCTTCGTTTCTTCAGCCAGCCGGATGGATCGCCCAAGGTACTGTGCTGGGGCCGGTACAGCAAGTCCTGAGCTGACATACGGCGTGGTGCTGCAAGGCAGCCCGCTGTTCGACCAGTACGTCACCAGCTACGAGATCATGTACGGCGATGACGGCAACGCCTATAGTCTCGTCAGCGAGCCTGATGGTTCGCCCAAGGTACTGTCCTGAGACCGGTTATACAAGTCCTAAGCCGATATACGGCGTGGTGCTGCAAGGCAGCCCGCTGTTCGACCAGTATGTCACCAGCTACGAGCTCATGTACTGCGATGACGGCAACGCCTATAGTCTCGTCAGTGAGCCTGATGGATCACCCAAGGTACTATACTGGGACCCGCTTCTCTCCTTCTGCAAAACCTGCCTCAAAGTGGCGGAGAGGGAACGAGAGGCCTCGGCTGACGCCTCTCTGATCCTCCGCCGTAGTCTAAGGCGCCTAAGGAGGGTCTTCGCTCTCCACGCTCCTCCTTAGGGGCCCCACAAGTCGGGTATGGGGATGTCCAGCGGCCGCCTTACAAGGCTTATGGTGGCGGTGTCAGTGTCCAGTGCATCGTTAGCGGACGTCCCGAGAGTATCTACCATTCCCCTCAAAGCTGAAGGGGCTCGCTCAAGAATGAACCGTAGCCTGAGACGGAGCCGGGAGTTACTGTACACAACTAGTCCTTTGCCAACATACGCTGTGGTGCTTCAAGGCAGCCCGCATTTAGAACAGCCTGAGGGGTCCCTCAAGGTACTATACTGGGACCAATATTACATATTTCGTACAAGTTTATGTTAAACCGTTTTGGCAGGTGTTCCGCGGCCCAGTGGACCACAAGACGCCGCTGAAGCAAATGATATCCCCGCCAATAGAGGCCAAGTTCGTGCGCATCAAGCCTCTCACTTGGCACGAGGAGATAGCCGTCAGGCTCGAGCTGATCGGCTGCGGGGAGCCAAGGAGCACTACTCCTGAAGAGATCCCCACTACGGTAAGTGATGTACATGTACTACTGTATACAAGCGTGTTAGCTAGAAGAAAACTTTTATACACCCCGCAAACTACAGATTTAGTTGGCTCTTCCATACATGTTCATACTGAAGAACAACCCGACCAAATTATCGGTCAACTAAAAGTCTGTAGTCTGTGGTGTGTCTTGGAAAAAGTAGCAAAGATTAGGTACTTAATTTGTGTGGACTAAAGGAATTACTACCTACCTATAGATCATTTCATCCACGAAGACGCGCCCCACCAGTTTTTGGTTGAGGAAAGCGTCCGAAACGTGAGCGAAAGTTTGATCCGAGCAATCCGAACGACATTATTTTAGTGTGCGTGTGTTGATTGATGATTTACATTCGTGGAAGAATGATGAGGCGCGTGACTTCGTGGATGACACGATCTATACTCACAAATCTCGGTTATTTTTAAATGCTATTCATCACCAAAGCCATTATACATTACATTGCTTACATAAATATGTTTTTAACATTTAACCGTCAACCAACATTTATTCTACAGCCAGAACAGATGCAATGCACAGAGCCGCTAGGCTTAGCGGCGGACTTGCCTATTGAGAGCATCGAAGTGAGCTCGAATAACGACGCACGCAAGTATTTCGCGTTGGATGGACCACGGGGCTGGCGTCCGCTCTATAGCACACCCGGAGAATGGATCATGGTAAGTCTTGTATGGAAATCTTTGGGGGAGGCTTTTGTCCAGTAGTGGACGCCATTTAGCTGAAACGAACGAACGAAGTATTGTAGAACTTACACTATAGAGGTAGTTTATGACTTGCAGATGATATGCCCCTGGGATGCCCTCTGGTATTAGGCCCCGTTGAAACTTCTGGACAGCCAGAATTTGCAGTGAGGCTTATCATTAATAAAAACCCAACCAGTAAAGCTAAACCATTGCCAAAGTTATTGGAAGTTATTGTGAACATAACAGTAGGAAAATATTTTTTGACAAATATTCGGCGTCGGCAGAAGAGCATACAGAATATTGTGACTTTTTTTCATGTGGGAATTTATGGCAGTAATTAGTTTATATTCATCTCTGTCCTTTTTCTTTGAGATTTATTCCATAACGATTGGGCTCAGCTTTCTTCTTATCCTTAAATACGTTGCCTTTTTAACGACTTATATGTAGATAAATATGTATGTTTATTTTAAATTCTCTTCCCACAGTTCGACTTCATGTCCCCGCGCAATCTCACCGGCATAAAGACCAAGGGCGGGCCCAAGGGCTGGGTGTCGGCCTACCACGTCAAGTATACTTGCGACCTTTCCACCTTCAACCCGGTGGTGGACAGCTCCGGAAACCAGAAGCTGTTCCCAGGTAAGGATGCAGGTTGACGAAAAATATCGATATGAATGACGACCGTTTTAACCCGATATAAATGGCATTGAATGTTTTAATATATGAAAAAGCAAATAAGTTACACCTCTATCTCTCTAATAAGCCGATTCATAATTAGGTACGTAGAAGTAGTAGCTGAAACTAGTTGATATTTAATTAATGTACGAATTAGCAGCAAATGCGTAAAAGCAGCAAGGATAAAAAGAAAATTAAAATTACAAAATTAAATGCATTTCCAAAAAATTTTGTTATTTTAAAATCTAATATTCGACCTTTTTCGGTATGATAATATACTATCGAAACTGAATATTTTGCGGTCGATAATATATCAATCGAACATTCGATATATCGTTGCATCCCTATTCCCAGGCAACTTCGACCAGGACACTCCTGTGCTGAACGAGTTCGCGTTGCCTGTACACGCCAGATACCTGAAAGTGCTGCCGGTGAAATGGAACAAGGGCATCGAGATGAGGATTGAACCTATCGGATGCTTTGAGCCTTACCGTGAGTATAGCTTTTATTTTTTTTTATAATAGGTAAAGGTTTTGGCCCGCAGAATTGCTAAAATCAAGCGGCAGTGGGCGGGGCACATAGCTCGAAGAGCTGATGGCCGCTGGGGCAGGAAAGTTCTTGAGTGGCGACCACGAGCCGGAAGACGTAGCGTGGGCTGGCCTCCCACTAGGTGGACCGACGATCTGGTGAAGGTCGCGGAAGGTGCCTGGATGCGAGCGGCGCAGGACCGGTCTTTGTGGAAATCCTTGTGGGAGGCCTTTGTCCAGCTGTGGACGTCTTTTGGCTGAAACAACAATGGTTTTGTTACTACAGGCGTAATTTAAAATGAGCGGTTCTTGCGGTAGTGGAATGATGCGGGAGGATGACATAAGGCATACCTGAGCTGTCACGTCTATGTCTCAAGTTGATTTTTTTTTGTTTTGATATCCGGCACCACTCGATTAAGGCCCGCCAAACACGGACTTTGAAACACCTAGTTTCGATCGATAGCTGTAGTCACAGTGTCAATAAACTATTATGACTACAAGATGGAACCAACTTGGTGTACTATGCCTGTTGTATTTAAAACAATATTGTTCAATTCAATTCGAACAAGTATGTTGCACAAGGCTGAAGGTTCAGCTAAACGCATGCTGCCTGCGAGCGCGATGGCGATCAATGCGTTTACGTCTGATCGCCATCGCCATCGTGCACGCATTGGTTTGACTGAACCTTTACACATCTATGGCCAGTTTACTGACAATAATTTGTTTTCCTCAGCTATTACCACGACCACTCCAGCCGTGGCAGTCCAGGGCAGCACTCCGCCGTCATGCAGCGTGTGCCCAGGAGTGGAGGCGACCAGCTGCTCTTGCGATGGTATCGGCGACTATTTCAACGGCGAGGTGTGCGTGCCACGCGACCTGTGCCCTTGCGTCGTGGGACACCTCACGTGAGTGCGGCCCTGGTGGTTTTGCAGAACATTGGCACAAGCCACGCCCATAACCTTTCAAGCACCGTTGTGGCCAAACGCAAACCGCGAAAGCCAAAAAAAACCTTTCAAGCTGGCACAGTGTAAGGGTCCAAGCGACTAGGATACAGAAAGCCAGCTGCTCCTACTACGGCGTCTTTGTAACTAGCACAGGCCCCGCCCACAACCAGTCCCGCTAGTGTGTCGTGGGGCACCTCACATAAGTGCAACCCTGGTCTCCAGCTTTAGCAGCAGCACACTTTAGCACAACTCACGCCCGTGAGCTTCCTAATTTATCCAAAACACAGGGTGCAGAAAGCCAGCTACTCCTGTGACGATGATGTCGTAACTAGCACAGGCCACGCCCACTCCCAGTCCAGCTGTCGCGGTCTTATATGTCACTAGCCTAGCTTTATGGTGACTTCTACAAAGGGGTGGTGTGCGTGGCGCGCGACCTGTGCCCCTGCGTCGTGGGGCACCTCACGTGAGTGCGGCCCTGGTCTCTAGCATTAGCAGCAGTACACTTAAGCACAAGCCACGCCCAAGAACTTCTTAGTTTGTCCAAGAGAGCAGCATGCAGAAGCGACTGTGTCGATGTAACAAGCGCAGGCCACGCCCACTCCCAACCCTAATCCCTCTAATATACCTAAACCTATCATTTGTCTAGCTTCCATTATTGCGTTGAATGCGTGCTGCGAAACCAATGTCCCTATGTCCTGGGCTACCTCACGGAGGCGTCCTGAGGTGGAATTGTGTAAATCAATCGTTATCATTTGACAGTTCATAACGTACGATTATTCTGTCAAACGCTTTGTTTAACTGACTTTATCGTACGTTATGAACTGTCAAATGATTACGATTGCTTTACACAATTCCACCTCTGGTTCCTCCTGGTTATTGTGGCAGTAGAATCAGAACATTTTAGAATAAACACACCCTTAACCTCTCTTATTTACATAGTGATACTACCTAATGTAACATGTCACCATTTTACCTATGATTCACAATAAATGATTTTGTATTGTATTGTATTGTATTGTATATTAAGACATATACGAACAGGTAATAGACTACTCCTGGAACGGCTCCAGTAACTTATCAACGCTGTAGTCCAGTTGTTACGTGAATGAATATGCCTATGACCACGCTAGCATTAACCAAGAGACCATTGAGTTGGCATTCGGTGATTTTTATGTCCGTTTTGACACCACGCAGGTACGACGTGGGCGCGACATTTCGCGGTGAGAACTGCGACGAGTGCGTGTGCAAGCTCGGCGGCGTCACCGACTGCAAGCCCGTCAAGGAGTGCAAGTGTGCCCCGGTAAGATGCCCCCTGTAATCATTTGAACCTTACTCCTTTGGCATAAGACTGTGTTTCCGCCCATAGAATCTTCTAATTGGTTCTTTACAAACACATCCGTAGCTAGGGATGTGCATCCTCGCACATCTCTGGTAGAAGCAGCCTAAGCCTAATTTTCTACGTATAGACGCCAATAGGCTAGATGACAAAATTTCAATTATTTTTCCGTCAGACTCGTATTTTTTATTTTCTTTCATAATTAAATGATAGAGCTAGGTACATCGAATTGAAATGTCGCGTGGCGTCACTTGATCTACTCATTATTTAATTATGAAAGAAAATAAAAAATAAGAGTCTAATATTTTCTAATTATCTGTCTGACGGACTAAATAGAATTTCGATCCCAATTTACAACTTGATAATTTCCCAACAGACCTTGGTGCCCAAACTGGTACCCAAACCGTCTTGCGAGTGCTTCTGCGAGCCGTGCCCTCCTGGCACCAGGATCTGTCCCACCAGCAAGTTATGCCTGGCGCTGGACAAGTGGTGCGACGGCCTGCAAGACTGCCCTGATGATGAGAAGGAATGCTCCACCACCACCATAACCACGCCCAAACCGACGACATTGGAGCCGACGATTGTGACTACCGTTCAGCCTACGGTCAGCTTCACTGCTGCTACGAAGACTGAAATCAGTACTACGCCTAAACGTAAGTCCGAATCCACTCTAACTACAATAACCATTGGTTAAATTCTAAGCTGGGTTGGATAAAAACACAGTTTGATGGTACCCAGTACGGTTTAAGCATCGCAGATTTAAAAGAACATGATTTTCTCACAAAAATATAAATGGTTACCTGCTTCAACTTGGATCGACAGTTCAGGTCGACCGCTTATGAAGTTTGGCTCCAATGAGTAAGTGCAAACCAACTCAATTAACAAATAGAAAATAAAAATACTTTATCATAAACCCAAGATATTTTACCAATTCATCCATGACAAAAGTGCCTAGCCTAGCCTATTGATCTTATTGTGGCACGTCATGCTTTTTCATGTAGAACAAAGCAGATATTTGGCCGCAATCACAAATGGTACAATGTACCATCCTAGACTAGACAAGACTTCGTCGCCTGTGCCCTGTATACCTTGAACCTTGTTTTATAAAGAAACTAGCGGCCGCCCGCCCCCTTAGGGGTTGAATTTTGCAAAATCCCATCTTATTGAGCATCTACGTTCTAAAAGGAACCTTGCAAACCATGCAACATTTGTGACTCCTAGCACTTGTAGTTTCTGAGATTTCGTGATGAGTGTGTGAGTCAGTCCGTCAGTGACCTTTCGCTTTTGTAGATATACAGGGTGGAAACGATAAGTGATCTCACTCGATTTTTTCTAAACTATACAAGATATCCAAAAACTGGTTACTGATCCTGAAAGTCCTTCACGAGCTCTATCCAACGATACCAATAATAGGTTACAAAATAAACTGGATCTATCGGAAAATTAAATGTTTCCAGCTTCCATACATTTAGTAAAACCACATAATATTAAAAACTATACAAGATATCCAAAAACGAGTTACTGGATCCTGAAAGTGCTTCACGAGCTCTATCCAACGGTATCAATAAGAAGTTACAAAATAAACTAGATCTATCCGAAAATTCAATGTTTCCAGTTTCCATACATTTAGTACTGCCACAGTTATGGCGCTCATGTCTTGATAATGTTATAGCAAGTAAAGCCTAAAATCAATGTTTTCCATGAATAATTTTAAATAAGAATGGAATTTACGAGTTCATTGTAAGTGTTTATTATTTAATTTAAAAAAATTAACACTTCTAAATCTTTTAATTTTGTGTGGCTGGCATACATTTAGTATGGAGGTTGAAAACTTTGAATTTACGGATAGATCCAGTTAATTCTGTAACCTATTATTGGTACCGTTTAAAAGAGCTCGTGAATCACTTTCAGGATCAGTAACCAGTTTTTCGAAATCTTGTATAGTTTAGAAATAATCGAGTGAGATCACTTATCGTTTCCACCCTGTAGATAGAAAATCTTTATTTTGTCATTTGTTTTAAGGAATACTCCTTGTTTCAGCGCTAGTGTGCCCAGTAGTAGAGTGTCCTCCGAACTACATCGTCCGCTACACCACTCCTTCCAGCCACTCCCGCTCCTACACGTCTGACATCCCGCCGCCGCGTCCGAGGTACTCCTACCAGCGGTACCAGCAAGGAGGGTACGCTAAAGGCGGGTACGCCAAAGGAGGGTACTCGAAGGGAGGGTATTCTAAAGGCGGGTACTCGAAAGGAGGCTTCTCTAAGGGCGGATACAATCGTAAGTCTGCTTTTAATTTCTTTTTTTTTTTAAGTTTTTGCGCTGTTTTGTGAAGATTCGTAATGTGCTGTTTCGTAACTTACATGCATACGGCGTGTTATTTTAAATTGTTATTTTCACCGAAGTTGAGCGAAGAGAAGTGGAAATAACAAAATGTGATCGGTAATTCAAAACACTCTCTTTTCGTCTCATATCCTCTCTGCCTTAGTGGAAACTGGGCTAGCAGCTAGGGTGTATTCGTATACGTCTTATGAGCACGTCTACGCTCGCGTGAGCGTATGCGTCTGGTACATGACTCACGTTACTGCACCTACACGCTCAGCGCTCGGGGTTGTGGTATAAATTACACTATTTCTTTATCTTTCCCATTGCAGCTGTATTACCAACATCGCAACCAAACCAGGCGTTTACTCTCGACAAGCCAACCCTTAACCCAGCTCAAGACCTGAAGAAGCAGGAGTGCCCTCAGTTCAAGTGTGTCCCGCAGCTGCCGCCGCCGCCGCGGCCGGGCTCCACGCCGGCGCCGCTCGTCTGCTCGGCGCCCGCCTGCCCGCCGCGCTACTCGCTGCGGCTGGACGCCGGCTCAGTAGCGCCGCATGAGTGCCCGCAGTGAGTACTCACGTGTGTCCCGCAGCTAGTGCGGCCCGCAGCGGCCGGGCTCCACGCCGGCGCCGCTCGTCTGCTCGGCGCCCGCCTGCCCGCCGCGCTACTCGCTGCGGCTGGACGCCGGCTCAGTAGCGCCGCATGAGTGCCCGCAGTGAGTCACTATATCACGCAGCTCACATGTATCCCGCAGCTTACGTGTCACGTAGCTCACATGTATACCCTGTAGCTCACGTATACCCCACACTCACAGCTCACATGTATTCCACAGTTCAAGTGTATCCCGGCAAATTACATGTTTCCGCGGCCCTAATATATCCCGTAGCTCACATACAATATCCTGTAGCTCATCCCGCAACCCACGAGTATATCGCAGCCACAGCCCTCAGTTCTCGTGTATCACGCGGCTCACGAGTATCTCATAACCCACGTGCATCTCGCACTCCCACCATTGCAGCTGGGATTGATATATTCTGCACACGTGCGCGTGTTTTTCACCCATACATAAAGCATGTAATTTGAATACTCTAGGCCAGTAGCCAGTAGCCCAGTGCCTGGCCAAGAGGTCGAGCGAAGACGATTTTGGTAGCCCGCGAGAGTTAAATAAACTGAACAAAACAATTAAAAAAAATTGCTTATTTTAAAATGTTCCTATTCGCACCAAAAACACTGACTCTCTATCTACCTATAAATGTAGGTACTCACACGCTTCGGTCGGTCGTAACGTGGTAGTATTGTTGCTGCTAAAATGTTTTATTTCACTTTTCTAAACTCTACCAATTCTACCATACAGTCGAACGCAAGAAATATTTTCGAGCATAAGTAGACCTCAAAAGTCAAAAGTTTGGCCAACACTGCTCTAGGCTCTAGTCGAGTTTTGTTACTTCCCTCAGATACTCATGCGTGCCGCCGCCTGAAAGACTTGCCTTCTGCAACGTGACGGAGCGCGCTGTGAGCACGTTCGACGGCGCCGACTACAAGTATGACCTCTGCTTCCACATTCTGGCCAGGGACAACCGGTTCGATGCCTGGAGTGTGCTGGGTAAGTCTTGTGATAAATAGGTGACAAGAAGACAGTCATTTTTGTTCTAAGTGGCATTAAAATGTTTATTTCCTTTTTCGACCTTACTTATTTATACGCTTCAGATGTCCCTCAATTAACCTTTCAAAATCCCAATAATTTGATTCTATGTTGCCGAAATGAATCGAGCCTTTCATATGCCTGTGGTAGCCCGTAACTTTTGACAGGATGGGCTATAGTGTCCTCCACGATAAAATAGTCAAGATTTATATCGATTTTAGACCTGACATCACCACACCAATTTTTTTTTTCTGGCGTTAAGAGTCGCCTCCAACCTCCAGTCACTAATCCAGTCCAGTGTCTAAGTGGCTCAGATGGAACTTGATGGAAGACTAGTCGCCCGGCAAGCGAAAGGTCGTGGGTTCGATTCCCACCATAGGCAGTTAGATTTTTTCAAGTTATTTTAAAAATCAGCACACCTGCTTACCAGTAAAATTACATCGTAAACTTGTTCCCACTCAGTCCGCAAGAAGTGCCGCCTCGACGGCTGCCAGAACGAATTAATCGTGCACCAAGACGACCAGCTCATCAAGGTCAAACCAAACCTCATGATCGAGTACGACAACTACGAGTATACCGTCGAACAGACCACCAAGATTTGCTTCCAGAAGAACAGTTTCGATGTGGCCAAGCTCGGGAATGGACTGTCCATCAAGTCGAGGCGATACAACTTCACTGTGCTCTACAATACGGATGGGGACATCAAGATTGGAGTGAGTGGCCTTTTCTAATTCTAATTATATTATAACTCATAAGCTAGTGTGACAATAGCGAGTAAACCGTCGAGCAGACCACCAAGACCTGCTTCCAGAAGAACAGCTTCGATGTGGCCAAGCTCGGGAATGGACTGTCCATCAAGTCGAGGCGATACAACTTCACTGTCCTCTACAATACGGATGGAGACATCAAGATTGGAGTGAGTTGCCTTTACTTATTCTAATTATATTTAACTCATGAGTGAGCGCGACAATAGCGAGTACACCGTCGAGCAGACCACCAAGATATGCTTCCAGAAGAACAGCTTCGACGTGGCCAAACTCGGGAATGGACTCTCCATCAAGTCGAGGCGATACAACTTTACTGTGCTCTATAATACGGATGGGGACATCAAGATTGGAGTGAGTGGCCTTTTCTAATGATGGTTTAATTAATAGGTATTACTCTGAAAAACTTTGGTGTTCCATCCAGACAAATGACTTGTTTTTCAATCATTATTTAATATATGACATGCGCAGGTTTTGCGATATTTTAACCAACTGCAGACAGATTTGGCGAGCAGAATTCCGCCCGTGTCTTATTCAAGTGTCGTATGGCCCGCTAATATAATTATTATTTTGTTACTCTGTACAATTATGTAGTGACATTAAAATCTACCTTGCAAACATCGAAGATACTCGGATGTTTGCGATATTTAGATCTTCAACTGTTACTTAATCATGTCAATTAATTGCAACATCATTACTCAAACCATTAATTATTTCATACAGGTATCCAAAAAGTACATGGGTACGGTAGACGGTCTCTGCGGCGCTTTCGACGGCTCCCTGCACAACGAGCGGCGCCTCCCAGACGGGTCTTTAGCTGCGAACAGCGACCAAATGGCCCGCGCGTGGGGAAGGCCTGGTCTGCCCAAAGACGCTTGCAAGACGAAGGTCATCGATGAGACCAAACAGAAGAGGGTCTGGGAGCTGTGTGACGTCATCACGTGAGTATCCAAAGAAAGTTTTGTACAAACGTATTAGATACCAAATGGCCCGCGCGTGGGGAAGGCCTGGCCTGCCTAAGGACGCTCGCAAGACTAAAGTCATTGATGAGAAGAAACATAAGCGGTTTTGGGAGCTGTGTGATGTCATTACGTGAGTATCCAAAGAAAGTTTTGTACAAACGTATTAGATACCAAATGGCCCGCCCGTGGGGAAGACCGGGTCTGCTCAAAGACGCTTGCAAGACTAAAGTCATTGATGAGAAGAAACAGAAGAGGGTCTGGGAGCTGTGTGACGTCATCGCGTGAGTATTCAAAGAAAGCTCTGTACAACCGTTTGGAGTTATGTAACGTTTTCTTCAGATGATGTTGGGCACCTCTCTCTTTATAAATGGTTCCGAAAAAAAATAGCCTAACGGCCGTGGCATCCTGTATTTGGCCATATTATGACCAATTTAATACATAATCATCGTCAGAAATATTCCTTTTTTTCTTCAGAAGATAAGACTGCCTTCCGATGTGCTTCCGATCACATTTTCCTGTATTTCCATCCAGCTCTAACTGCAAAATATCTTTACCACAGCCAAGAACCGCTCGCGAAATGCGGTAAAGTTCTCAGCTTGGACAAATGGCGCAACATCTGCTTGGAGAAGATCTGCAAGTGCACCGACCTCATAGTGAACGGCACCAAGAAGACCGAGGAAGAATGCCGCTGCCTGCTCGTGGAGAAACTCGTGGCTGAATGCCTCGCAGCTGATAAGGATGTCGATATATCCGAGTGGAGAATGAAGCTGAATTGCCGTGAGTGTTGAGGATTTTGTTATCTAGTTTATTAAGTAAAAAGTCAGCCTTGAATAGTTTTCAGGAGACAAAGATTATTCCTCCATTGCTGTTTTAAAGTGCTATGATGTAGTCGACAAACTAACTCACATAAATCGCTATAGGTTGTTGAAGTGAAGTTATTGAAATGAATTACATTTGAAGTTAATCTAAGTAGGTACCAGTAGATACCCTGTTGGAACCAGTACCGTTGACCGATTTCTTTCTAAGCAGCTTTTGCAGTTACCTCTAAGTTTAGTTAAAGCTTGCTGGGTACTTCTCAGATATTTTGCATCGAACCGTAATTACCTTAGTGCTTCGCCAATGAGAACCACCCACAAACGAGTCTGAGCAAGGCCTTATTGCTTATTCTGTTTCCCAGCTGCGGAATTCCCGTTAGCCATTTGCTAAAACTCGTTCCATTTCCAGCCGCGGAGTGCCCGCCACCGCTGGTCCACTTCGACTGCTACCGCAAGCGCTGCGAGCCCTCGTGCCCGACGCAAGGTGTAGCTCGGACCGACTGCCCGGCGGAGGACGGCCAGTGCTTCCCGGGCTGCTACTGCCCGCCCGGCACCTACCGCCGGGGCCAGCGCTGCCTGGCNTTATATTTAATGTTGTGTGACTTGGCCGTTGAACAATCTTTATACATACATAAGTATTATTGAAATACGCAGCTTTATTAAGCTTACAATTGACTGGTTATTGCATCAACGTTTTCCAAGTGCAATTTATTTTCCATCGTCAATGTGTAGCGGATTTGGCGACAGATTGGTGCAATGGTGTCATGGAGCATCTGGTTTGGTACCCTTCAACGGCCAAGTCACACAACATTAAATATAATAATAAAGAAATCGCAGTAAGGAACCATAGACTTGGCACGACTTTGTCTAGATTTCATTACTTTTTAGAGATAAACAGGCAGCTCCATCGAGACTTGGCTAATTTTTTACAGAATGATTTTGGTAGGATTCCTTTTTTTCTTCAGAAGATAAGACTGCCTTCCGATGTGCTTCCGATCACATTTTCCTGTATTTCCATCCAGCTCTAACTGCAAAATATCTTTACCACAGCCAAGAACCGCTCGCGAAGTGCGGTAAAGTTCTCAGCTTAGACAAATGGCGCAACATCTGCTTGGAGAAGATCTGCAAGTGCACCGACCTCATAGTGAACGGCACCAAGAAGACCGAGGAAGAATGCCGCTGCCTGCTCGTGGAGAAACTCGTGGCTGAATGCCTCGCGGCCGATAAGGATGTCGATATATCCGAGTGGAGAATGAAGCTGAATTGCCGTGAGTCACTTTACATTTGGTTTCATATTTGTCTATCGTTTAAAGATAATGTTTTCTAGTTTCTTTAGTTTGGTATAAAGAGGAAAGTTCTGCATCCAATAGTTTTCAGGAGACAAAGATGATTCCTCCTTTGTTGTCTTAAAATATTATGATGTAGTTGACAAACTAACTCACATGAATCACTATAGGTATATGATCCATAGAATGTTGTCTTTATTTACTTGCGTACATTGTTTACTTTATTTGATGTTAATCCTAGTAACTCTGTTATATTTTACCGAATTTCTTTCTGTGAAGCTTGTGTAGTTATCTCGAAGTTTACTTAAAGCATTTGGCTGTAACTTATTTCTTTTCGCAGCCGCGGAATGCCCACTAGCCTTCGGCTAGAACCCACAAATCTCGCACAATGGGCTAATTACTATTGATTAGCCTCTGCTAAATAAGGTTTTCGATTGCCCTGCAAAACTAACTACAACCCATTCGAACTAACTGCGCAGCTCGCTGGATTGCGACTCTCTCTTGCACTCACCCGCAAACCGTCCCGCGTTTGCCCCGTTCCGAACCAGAGCGTTGATGGTCAGTTAACTCGAACGGGTTGTTGACTAACTTGTTCCGTTTCCAGCTGCGGAATGTCCGCCACCGCTGGTCCACTTCGACTGCTACCGCAAGCGCTGCGAGCCCTCGTGCCCGACACAAGGTGTAGCTCAGACGGACTGCCCGGCGGAGGACGGCCAGTGCTTCCCGGGCTGCTACTGCCCGCCCGGCACCTACCGCCGGGGCCAGCAGTGCCTGGCGCCCGACTCCTGCCTCGACTGTAAGGGCCTACGCTAAGTGCCCCCGCAGACTACAGACTTTCATACATCACCATACTGATTAACAGTAGCCCGACCCAACTATCGGCCTACTAAAAGTCGGTGGTCTGCGCCTAGGCTAAGGGCCTACGCTAAAACTTGCGCAGGTGCTCGGAGCGGATGCCCTCTCCGGTCGTCCGACGTGGGTCAGCGCTCAACGATGGGCACCTGCTGCGTGCGCCCGCTTATTCATGCACGCCCATCCCCCGTTCTACGTGTGGAAACTTGAAACAGTAGGAGTACGCACGACAGAATATGTGCACTGTGTAAAATGTGTCCTTCAGCATCCCTCGCACACATTCTTCGCAACACATGCCTGGTAATACATACCTCGCAACACGTCCTTTTCAATACATTACTCGCAACACATTTCTCCCAATACATCCCTGGTAACACAAATCTCGCAAGACATTCCTCGCAACACTATAGGGATGTGTTGCGAGGACACATAACAGTAACTTCAAACACTTATTATTACCATCGCAGGCGCATGCAAAGGCGTGGGCACTCCTGCCGGGTACACGACGTTCGAGGGAGACAGCTTCCCATTCCTCGGGAACTGCACTTACTTGGCTTCTCGGGACAGGAATGAGACTGGACAGCATAAATACGAGGTAATATATCAAGAGCGTGTTGCTTTTGTTCAATAAAGTCGGTAGTTCGATACTTGAACCATTTAATATTCCGCGCAGCGACAGGTGTAGAATCCGCTCTTCACTCTTGGATCTCTATTCTGCCAGTCCCATGCTGGCACTGTCGGTTTATTTTACCTTTACCTTGATACTAAAATGACCAATCACTTGACATTAATATATTTTATAGGTGTACGCAACAAATGGGCCATGCGAAGACAACGCAAACGTCACCTGCACCAAAACGATTCATGTGATCTACGAGAAGAACGTCATCCATATTAGCAAAGATGCTGCCAGCAAGAAGGTTAGTTAGTAGATATATGCCCGTTTTCACCATAAATACCTTATTTTTAAGTGACCCCTAAAGTAACACATAAAAGGAATTTTGTTTTCATAGGGGTCGAAAACGGGCAATAGACTACTTGCCAAGATTAAAATAAATTGGTCTAGTTATTTCAAATATGTAATTACATACATTAAGTTTATTTTTATACTGACCACTTATGAGATGATCAATGGCTTTATTACATTTTAGAGCATCATGGAACAATGACATGTTTATTTTCAGGATACCTTTTTTGAGATTCTGGTTAAGTTCGACTTGACTTGAAGATGGTATTTTGTTTATGTTATCTACTTCCTTATTTAGTGTATGTGACATTAGTTTAAAAAATACATAAAAATCAATACTGTCACAGTTGGCGACAACAATCGGCAACGAGCTGGTGTTCAAGTACCCCGTGAAGAAGGACTGGGTCACCATCAGCCAGCTCAACGGGAGAGACGTCATGGTAATGCTGACCGACGCTCATGTTGAGGTATGTAATATTAGCTATAAGAAATCGATGAGGTAGACACTCGCAAACAAGAACCATGATTACAAGCCTGGCAAGGATATCTAACGATACTTCGCTATCTTGACGTTTGGATCTGAGACGTGGTCGCTTACTATGGGCCTCATAAGAAGGCNGCATCCCTCGCACACATTCTTCGCAACACATGCCTGGTAATACATACCTCGCAACACGTCCTTTTCAATACATTACTCGCAACACATTTCTCCCAATACATCCCTGGTAACACAAATCTCGCAAGACATTCCTCGCAACACTATAGGGATGTGTTGCGAGGACACATAACAGTAACTTCAAACACTTATTATTACCATCGCAGGCGCATGCAAAGGCGTGGGCACTCCAGCCGGATACACGACGTTTGAGGGAGACAGCTTCCCGTTCCTCGGGAACTGCACCTATCTCGCTTCCCGGGACAGGAATGAGACCGGACAGCATAAATACGAGGTACTGTAATCAAGGGCGTATTGTGTATGCATTTCCGTTGTCCCCAGGATTTTTATCCCCAAGATGGGGACAAAAGGAATTAAATAAAATAAAAAAAATTCTTTCCCGTTGTCCACATTATAAATGGGGGTAACAGGGAGTAATTTTAATTATTTTATTTACCTAATTACCTTTGTCCCCATCATGGGGACATCAATCAAGGAGACAACGGGAATACTGGGTATTGACTATTGTGTATGTTTGCTTTTGCTAAATAAAGTCGGCAGTTTGGTACTTGAATCTCAAATTTCTGCGCGGCGACAGGTGTAAAATCCGCTTTTCGCTTTCGGATCTTGATTCGTCTAGCCGACACTATTGAACTATTATTGTCTTTTCTTTGATGCTAAAATTACCAATCACTTGACATCAATATATTTTTATAGGTGTATGCAACAAACGGCCCGTGCGAAGACAACGCTAACGTCACCTGCACTAAAACGATTCATGTGATCTACGAGAAGAACGTCATCCATATTAGCAAAGATGCTGCCAGCAAGAAGGTTAGTCGATATTTAAGATTGATCTCTAAATATACTTCTTCTTTCTAGAATATCTCTCTTTTATAATGCAAACAGCTAGGGACTGAAATTCGCTGCCTTCTGCTGTCTTTGATGAACACTATAATAATCCCTTTTCAAGGCGAGAGTGAATAGGCACTTACAGGGCAGATATGTACCATCCTAGATACATCTCACTTAACATCAGGTACGATTGCGGTCAAATACCGGCATTGTCATGTATAAAAAAAAACATTACTTCATTTGTTATTTTTTGGGATGAAATTGTCCTATTAAGTTTTTGGTCGTAGGGTTTGTAACCTTTTCTGGGGAACTAATCAAGCTAGACTTGACTCTGCGATGGTTTTCCCTTCCTTATTTTAGTGTGTGTGAACTATTAAGTTCGAAGTATTTACTTTAGTACATAACAAAATAACCAATGGTGTCCAACAGTTGGCGACAACAATCGACAACGAGCTTGTGTTCAAGTACCCCGTGAAGAAGGACTGGGTCACCATCAGCCAGCTCAACGGGCGGGATGTCATGGTGATGCTGACGGAAGCTCATGTTGAGGTATGTAATATTAGCTATAAGAAATTGATGAGATACAAAGCTGGCAAGAATATCTAACGACACTTCGTCATCTCGATTGGCTAACTACTTATTTGAAAAAGTCTATTTTTTCATGGTCACTGACATTATGGAAAACCTTGGGGAAGCCTTTATCCAGCAGTGGACGTCATTTGGCTGAAACGACGACGACGACGGTCACTGACAGAATAATTTATTATTGACGGGTTTGCTGCCATGTACCTTAATTTCTAGTCTCCAATATTTCGGTACTGTTGCAGGCGACACAGCTAGATAGTAGCAATCCCATCAATAATAATTATTCAGGCTAAAAGTCTTAAATGAGTTGTACCTTAGAATTAATATGCTCTTGTCCGCGACTTCATAATATGCTTAAATTTCGAAAAAAGTTTTGTTTAACTGCAACGAGGAAGCTCCTGGCCTGCATCTTTATCTGATGAAAAGTGTGGATCAAGTCTGCTTTTACCTAACATTTCATTAAAATCAGTATTTTGTGCTTTTGTATGATGTGTTGTAACTTGTGTCGTGTAATATGTTGTCAGGTCACAGTGCTGGCGTCGAAG
The DNA here is from genome assembly GCF_004193835.3 of Ostrinia furnacalis. NCBI lineage: Eukaryota > Metazoa > Arthropoda > Insecta > Lepidoptera > Crambidae > Ostrinia > Ostrinia furnacalis. The sequence continues at coordinate 88,725 of NW_021134678.1, forward strand.
ATGGAGCTATCAGTTCGCGTGCCAACATTCTTATACAGCAACCGCACCGAGGGCCTGTGCGGCGTATGCGCAGGCTCACACGAACACCTCATCACTAGCAACGGGACTGATACTGATGATTTTGAGGAGGTCAGTCACTAAACTACGACCTTATGTAGCTAGTGATATGTGTTATTTTGGCATGTCAACGTTCCTATACAGCAACCGCACCGAGGGCCTGTGCGGCGTGTGCGCCGGCTCTCATGAACACCTCATCACCAGCAACGGGACTGATACTGATGACTTTGAGGAGGTCAGTCACTAAACTACGACCTTATGTAGTTGTAATAGATGCTATTTTTGCATGCCAACGTTCTTATACAGCAACCGCATCAAGGGCCTGTGCGACGTGTGCGCAGGCTCACACGAACACCTCGTCATCAGCAACGGAACTGATACTGATGACTTTGAGGACTCCTCAAAGTCACTCGCACACTCACTGCGGCCGCCTGTTGCACAATCGCGACACACGAGCGATAAGTATATAGCTTGGGGTCATTGAACGAAATTCTATCTGCACGGCGACCGGACTTTAACAACGGAACTGATACCAAACGACTTTGAGGAGTTCAGACATTAGTAAAATCGCACCTATTACGATTGCATAAGATTCTTGTAAACGGACAAATATCAGATTGTAAATGTTTGTGGCAATTTCACATCTATTACAACTGCATATTATGATACACACAGTACTTATAATGCGAATTGCTACGACCTACGGGACTGCGGCGCTTGGGTTTCTGTCCGCGCCGATAAACCGGTACTCGGGTCGACCTCATGACCGTTCACTTGCCGGGCGAATGCTCTTCAATCTGAGCTATTTAGACTTTACATAATTTGAGAAGCGACTCTAAACGCTAAGAAGTTTTAAAAACAATATTTTCTCTTTTATTTTCTTTAGTATGGCAAGAGCTGGCAAGCTACCCCATCAGCTCTGACTACCCTGGAGATCCCGCCGGAACAACAGCAGTGCGATCAGCCACCGCCACCGCCGCCCTGCACGCCGCCGCCGGCCGAGGAGAACCCTTGCTATAATCTCTACAACCCGGAGGTCTTCGGAGCCGTGAGTACAAACAACACCATCAAATATCTTTATAGTGAGAAATATCACCAGTATGGTAAGAGCTGGCAAGCTACCCCATCACCACTAGCTGTCCGAATAACCGAATCTACCATATGGCTTTTTGGGCTTCAGCCCAGGACCCCGTGGATTCAAGGGCTAAGTCAAGTCAAATATTTTACTGTCTCATTTTTTCAATACTTTGAGTAATTAGGTAAGTAAGTAGTACTAGCCCAGGGCCCCCTAAACTCACGGTCCGACCCAGTTTTAAGGTGGACGGTGGACGGTGGTGGTCGTATACCTCATACGGGTAGCACAGAGGCGCTAAATGCAGGTCGCTATCAACCGGCCAATCTGGAAATCATTGGGTTAAGCCTATGTTCTCCAGCCGCTTCAGCACTGATCGGTTGGCACCACTGTTTTTTGCCACAAGCGAGTGACGGTACCTTACTCGTAAGTGGTGTCAACTGGTGAGCGCAATCAAGGAAACCCATATTTAAACAAAACAGTTATCACTTCTAATTTTCTCAACTGATCCGTGTGAGGTCTTTCACTAGTATTTTGTTACGAGTACTTTAAATAATCGTTATCGTTCCAGTGCCATGCCCTAGTGGACCCTCAGTCCTACGTGGAGTCGTGCGTAGAAGAACAGTGCTCCATGAACAACAGCGACGTGTGCGCGACTCTAGCACGATACGCGGACGCGTGCCGGCAGCAGGGCGTCTGCTTGACTTGGCGTTCTGCAGCCCTGTGTCCCTACCCTTGGTGAGTGATAATGTTCCTGCAATGCCACTCCCTAGTGGTCCAGTCCTATGTAGAGTCCTGCGTGGAAGAACAGTGCTCCATGAACAACAGCGACGTGTGCGCGACTCTAGCACGATACGCTGACGCGTGCCGGCAGCAGGGCGTCTGCTTGACTTGGCGCTCCGCAGCCCTGTGTCCTTACACTTGGTGAGTGATAATGTTCCTGCAATGTCGCCCCCTAATGACTCAGTCCTATGTGGAGTCTTGTGTGGAAGACCAGTGCTGCATGAATAACAGTGACGTGTGCGCGACTCTAGCACGATACGCTGACGCGTGCCGACAGCAAGGCGTCTGCTTGACTTGGCGTTCCGCAGCCCTGTGTCCCTACCCTTGGTGAGTGATAATGTTCCTGCAATGCCGCCCCCTAGTGGCTTAGTCCTACGTGGAGTCGTTCGTAGAGGAACAGTGCTCCATGAACAACAGCGACGTGTGCGCGACTCTAGCACGATACGCGGACGCGTGCCGGCAGCAGGGCGTCTGCTTGACTTAGCGTTCTGCAGCCCTGTGTCCCTACACTTGGTGAGTGATAATGTTCCTGCAATGCCGCCCCCTATCGGGACTATTCCCACCTCTCGTTCCCACCACTGCAACTCCTGTGTAGCCAGGATCTACAGCTTGACCGCCACAAATGCCGCCCCCTAGTTGTCCAGTCCTATGTGGAGTCGTGCGTAGAAGAACAGTGCTCCATGAACAACAGCGACGTGTGCGCGACTCTAGCACGATACGCGGACGCGTGCCGGCAGCAGGGTGTCTGCTTGACTTGGCGCTCCGCCAGCCTGTGTCCCTACCCTTGGTGAGTGATAATGTTCCTGCAATGTCGCCTCCTAGTGGTCCAGTCCTATGTGGAGTCTTGTATGGGAGAACAGTGTTCCATGAACAACAGCGACGTGTGCGCGACACTAGCACGATACGCGGACGCGTGCCGGCAGCAGGGCGTCTGCTTGACTTGGCGTTCTGCAGCCTTGTGTCCCTACCCTTGGTGAGTGATAATGTTCCTGCAATGTCGNGCCCGAGGAGAACCCTTGCTATAATCTCTACAACCCGGAGGTCTTCGGAGCCGTGAGTACAACACCATCAAATATCTTTATAGTGAGACATATTACTGGTAATGATAACTTCACTTTATGAGATCATCAGAGAGATGAGGAGATCCGGAAACAAACAGTCGCTAACATAGAATAGCCCAATGAAATAGCAAGCTGAATGGGCAAGGCACATAGCAAGTAGAACTGACTGCCGATGAGGTTTCTAGAGTGGAAACCATGGAACCGGCCAATCTCGAAAAGGTAGTCCTTGTTCGCTAACTGGATGACGGCCTTAGCCACAAGCAACACAGGACCTTACGTTCGTCTGTGGTGCCGACCGATAAGTGCAATTGAAGACCACACGGGAAAAACAAAGAATTTCAAAAAACTACAATTAAGAGAAAAACAGTTTTAAAGGTAGTTTGAAAATCTATATTTCTTTTATTTTAGACTCTTTTATGTGAGATATTGAAACAACTTATTACTGTGTTAACATATCNGGAAGAACAGTGCTCCATGAATAACAACGACGTGTGCGCGACACTAGCACGATACGCGGACGCGTGCCGGCAGCAAGGCGTCTGCTTGACTTGGCGCTCCGCCAGCCTGTGTCCCTACCCTTGGTGAGTGATAATGTTCCTGCAATGTCGCCCCCTAATGACTCAGTCCTATGTGGAGTCATGCGTGGAGGAACAGTGCTCCATGAATAGCAGTGACTTGACGCTCCGCCAGCCTGTGTCCCTACACTTGGTGAGTGATAATGTTCCTGCAATGTTTCCCCTGTTGTGGGACTCTCTCCGCGAGAAAACCCGGACTTTCCTACCAAATCCCGACGGTCTTCTCGTGGCCCTGGTGAAACAGGACCCTCGGTTCGCCAAAGCGGGTTACGATCTGTTCTAGATAGGCCCGGGCAAATGTCCTGACAGCCTTTCATTGCCCACTTAAATTGTGGGTTATGGGTTACGCGACAGGCCCACGGAGTTAACGAGACCTGTCGCGCGTTGGGTTTTTGTCCGCACCGTTAAACCGTTACCTATTTTATTTTATTTTTCTTTATTCAGAAAACTACAGCTCTCTCAAAACTGGGAAGCTTTCCCCTATCCGCAACTTGAGAACGCATCTGAAAGCAGACCCAAAACTGCACACGGAGCAGTATCGCCCCCCTTAGTAAATTCCGTTCGTACGAGCATTGATGATTGGAGGAGGATTCCTTGATTAAAATGGACCCTATAGCTATGATACTTAAGATACAAACTACAAAACACCTCATTCACAGCGAGAAGCCGCTGGTATACCGGGCGTGCGTGGACTGCGAGCGCACGTGCGACAACCACGACAACCTCGAGAAGCATCCCGACAAGTGTACTAATAAGCCTGTGGAAGGCTGCTTCTGCCCCGAAGGGAAGGTCAGTAGTACAAAGGAATAGTGAAAATGATGGGACTGCATTACTCTATTTTCTGATTTTTTAATCTAAATGGAAGAGAAATGATTATAAGTTTTCAAACTGTTTTCCCTTTCTTATGTAGGTGCGAGTGAATAACACGTGTATCGAGCCAACCAAATGCTTCCCGTGCGACGTGGATAAAGAACACTATGCTGGAGACGAGTGGCAGGTAAGCGACCAAAAAACGTTTTTTTTTTTTTAATTTTATTTCCAAATCCAAAAATAGGTGTTAACTACCCTATTCATTACGCCCGCTATTTTCACTTGATTTGTAACTTTGTGTAGGATTACAGGTGTCAGTCAACTTGGCAATTTTTCCCAGCTATACTGTATGCACTGTTTTCCATATTATTAAGAGTCCTTCGACTATCTGCATTGTTTTTCACATTAGGTATCCTTCTACCGTCTTGCTAATACGACCCACAAGGTCTTGTTACTCAAGCTGATGAATTTAAATAAAAATAGTTTAAATTTAGCAGACTCAGTTTTATTACTTTTATTGCAGAGATTACCACAGACAGTAAGATGGCGACATAGAGTGATTTGACTATTAACTAGAGACGTAACTACATACTAGTGTAGATCTGCTGAATCGGTAAATAGGGTTCAATATCAATATGTAAATACAACACAAGCTATATTATGTTTCCCAGGAGGACGCGTGCAAGAAGTGCACGTGCAGCAAGTTACCGGGCGAGGCGCGCGCGCACGTGGCGTGCACCACGCAGGCCTGCAGCGCGCCCGTGTGCGCGCAGGGCGAGGACATGCTCGCCAAACCCAAACCACCAGGCGCTTGCTGCGACCAGTACATGTGCGGTACGATACTACCAGTCTTAAGTGTTTTATGTATACTAAAGCCTGGTCCGTGAGCACGTAGAATTTTGTCCAATGACCCCAAGCTACCCATCCTTATCGCTCGCGCGTAATTATATTGCTGCGCGGATGACACCCAATCCGCGCCCGCCGCGGGCACCCGCGTGCAATTCCTATACTAATTTTCGGTATTAACCGCGAGCGGGCATCGTTTTAGCAGAGATCGTCACTGCAGGATTACGCAACTCTCCTTTTATTTTCAAAATCATAGTACTTGACAATAATCCAAAGATTGACAACGCAACAAAGTCCTGCTGTCTTCTTGAGGTCTTACGGTCTACGGAAAGTATTCTTGCATCCTGGTGACGGGTCGGCACTACCTACCACGAGTACAGCTTGCATCATCAAGCTTTCTGAACCAAAACATTATTTCTACGTTGAGCCGCTTCTGTTCTGAATGGTCCTAATTACTGTTACAGTTCCAAAACCGCGAGCGGAATGCGAGGAGCCAAAGAAGATGGAGTGTGGCTTCGGGCAGGTGCTCAAGCAGAAAACCACCGCCAACGGCTGCAAAGAGTTCGCTTGTGGTAAGCCATTTGTGTTTCCCGTATGACGTGAACAAAAACCGAGTGCTCCTGTTTATCGTGATTCTCTTGCGTTAAAAATAATAATATCTTCAAGTCATATCGGCCTAAATGACGTATGTATTGTTTGAAAAAATCGTTTTAGCCTAATTTGAATAATTGAAATCTTTTCTCTTGTTATAAGTAACACGAGCGTAAAATGGTACTTCTTTACTGACAGAATGTGCATAAGTTTTACCGTTTTACATTGCCAAATAAAACAATTAGCCAGTTAAAATAATGATGTTGATGAAGGATTGGTTACCATTGTTACTTTCAGAATGTAAACCAGCCAGCGAATGCGAACACATCCCAACTGACGAAGAAGTGGACTTCTTAGAGCCGGGGCTCGAGCGCGTCATAGACAACAGCGGCTGCTGTCCCAAGGTCAACATGGTCTGCCGCAAGGAGGCCTGTCCCAAGAAGCCGGACTGTCCCAAGTTCCAGAACCTAGTCGAGTACAATGTAACCGGGAAGTGTTGCCAGAAATATGAGTGCGGTAAGTTTAACTTCATAGACAACAGCGGCTGCTGTCCCAATGTCAACATGGTCTGCCGCAAGGAGGCCTGTCCCAAGAAGCCGGACTGTCCCAAGTTCCAGAACCTAGTGGAATACAATCTAACCGGGAAGTGTTGCCAGAAATATGAGTGCGGTAAGTTTAACTTCATCGACAACAGCGGCTGCTGTCCCAAGGTCAACATGGTCTGCCGCAAGGAGGCCTGTCCCAAGAAGCCGGACTGTCCCAAGTTCCAGAATCTGGTGGAATACATTAATACAATATAACCGGAAAGTGTTGCCAGAAATATGAGAGTGCGGTAAGTATATTACACTAGAGAGCATTAAAAGTGACTTAGATGAAATAATTGCTTGTTTGTGGTAACGATGGGCAACTACGGAACCCTATACTGTGCGTGCCACGACACGCAATTGTATAAATTACATAAATTGTATTGCCTAAATTACGAAGTCCAGTGGGTTCACTACAATAGTCCAGCGGTCGACGGGACTCCAACTACCGACTCACGAATCGGCAGTGCAACACTGATATTGTTAAGCTATTTTCATCTCGTTTTCCAGCTAAGTGACTCCACTCCAGCATGTTTCATTGTATTCCATAATGTCATAATGAACGAATCTTTTCAGAACCACCCAAGGACAAATGCGTGGTGACACTGGAATGGGAAGCGGCGCCGCGCGGAGGAGAGAAGGCAAGAGCGGAGCCCGAAGAAGTACTCAAAGATGTAAGTATTGGTGGCTTTTATTTACTTGCATAACTCGCTTGTGATGGTTTCAATATAACATGTCTTTAACTTTATCTTCATTTTGAGGTTTCAATATCATTTCAAGCTGCAAATAGTTTTTCTCAAACGTGATTCGAAGATGGGAACGTGATAGCCAAAGGCAAATCTAAACATCTTTTTTCATTAATTTGAAACAAAATAAATGCTAATACCCAAAAATGCTGGATAATTGTATAGATACGGTAAAATCCTAGACAGCATCCCACTTAACGCCAGGTGCGATTGTGGTCAAATACCTGTCTTGTTATGCATAAAAAAAATGGAATTGTAATTTGTATTCATACCATACTTAATCACAAAAAATTACCTACATAACTCCAACTTTTGTCAACCCTTACTCATGTGATATGCAATAAATAATTAAAATTCTAACTTCTAGATCGACGAGGCATGGTTGGACGGCCCGTGCCGTAGGTGTCGCTGCGAACGCTCCTCGCTCGGGGCTTCGGCGCAGTGCTCTGTGACGGAGTGCCCGGCGTCCCTAGCAGCGAGCCAGTTCGTGCTGGAGCCCCGCCCAGTGCCCTTCGCTTGCTGCCCGGCGCTGGTGCACGTCGCGTGTAGGGACGGGGAGAATGTGTACCGGGTGAGTTGTAGTTCCTTATACAGCTACTGGTGTCGCTGCTCGCTCGGGGCTTCGGCGCAGTGCTCCGTGACGGAGTGCCCGGCGTCCCTAGCAGCGAGCCAGTTCGTGCTGGAGCCCCGCCCAGTGCCCTTCGCTTGCTGCCCGGCGCTGGTGCACGTCGCGTGTAGGGACGGGGAGAATGTGTACCGGGTGAGTTGTAGTTCCTTATACAGCTACTGGTGTCGCTGCTCGCTCGGGGCTTCGGCGCAGTGCTCCGTGACGGAGTGCCCGGCGTCCCTAGCAGCGAGCCAGTTCGTGCTGGAGCCCCGCCCAGTGCCCTTCGCTTGCTGCCCGGCGCTGGTGCACGTCGCGTGTAGGGACGGGGAGAATGTGTACCGGGTGAGTTGTAGTTCCTTATACAGCTACTGGTGTCGCTGCTCGCTCGGGGCTTCGGCGCAGTGCTCCGTGACGGAGTGCCCGGCGTCCCTAGCAGCGAGCCAGTTCGTGCTGGAGCCCCGCCCAGTGCCCTTCGCTTGCTGCCCGGCGCTGGTGCACGTCGCGTGTAGGGACGGGGAGAATGTGTACCGGGTGAGTTGGTAGACGCTTAATGAGCTACAACCCAGTCAAGTTATTACGTACCTGACAGCCGTGACGTCACATCGACGCTCTAGTATAACGGGGCGAACGCGGGGACTCTGGAGATGTTTCATGTGCGAGGGAGCAAATGTAAGCAAATTAAATTGTAAGCAATTATAATTAATTACGTATAATCCAATTCAGAGATGTTATGGACAACCGTAACCGAAACTTTCGGATATCCGAAATTAAAAAAATCCATAACCGTAACCGTATCCATAACCGAAACAACATATCCATAACATCCCTCCAATCCCGGTATAAAACTGTATTTATAATTTTATGATGACAGATTAAATAACCCATTTTTGTCATTAATTGACATCCATGACCATCCAATCTCACAATTTTAGCGCGGCGCAAGCGCAAGCAATTTTATGAATTTCTGTACCTTGCACGAGGCAAGGTGTCAAAAATAGAGTTAGACTCATTTGAGTGTTCCCCTCCACGGAAATCTTTAGTAAAAGGCGAAAGATTTATTCGTATTGAAGGGAAACCAGAGTGACGACACCAAGTCTCTCGGGGGCTTTAAGGAACGGAAAAAATACTCACACACCGCGGGGCAGCGCGACCGCTACGCCATCTAACGAATGTGAAAGAAAACTGACGTTGAAATGACGTGGGGTTGCGCCGCGGTCCATTGTTCGAAAAGATAATGGCCGCATGCTATTCTGCTCGGTTGTAAATACAAAAGAATTATTATATTTATTTTATATTGTTACTAGAGGTTACCGCTCAGTGCGAGTTCGTATTCGGGTTTTAAACAAAATATGAATAAAACATGCTATGAATTGAATTTAAGCTCGACGTTTGTTCCATCATGTTATGCAATAAAGTTTTAAATTAATGTTTTATTTTTTGAATGTTCAAGAAGAAATAGTACAAGTTTTACAAAACAATAAAACTTGTATTATTGAGCAGAGACGATGCACAGCATCTGGTGAGAGATGCGTCTACTTCCGGTGTAGTTTTTAACCATTTTATACCTTAANTACGGGAATGATACCAGTAACAAGAAAATTTATTTCCCAATTGTTCGCCGTACAAATACACTTCCTTTTTTATGAAATCGAGACTTTTAAGTCGATTTATCTTATTGTAATTAGGTAGGTACTTTGAATTCAATAAATAAGTGAGTACATGATGCGTTTTGTTTTTGTTAGTTATAAAATAATTAAAAACGTATTAAAAATTTCCCTACTTTCGGGAAAATCGCCTTCACTGTCTACACTCCCCAACAAAATTGACACTAATGACATAAGATTTTTGCCTCACTCTTGACGAAGCGTTTGTATGAAGACTATCCATCTAGGTTTTATTAATCTAAGTGCTCGGATAAGAATACAAAAGATTTTTTTATTAATATTGTTACTTAGAGGCTACTGCTACTGCCCAGTGCGAGTTCGTATTCGGGTTTTTTGAGTACAAAATGTAAATTATAAAACAAGCTATGAATTGAATTTTACTTCGTCTTTTGTTCCTTAAATGTTATGCAGTAAAGTTGTAAATTGATGTTTTATTTTTTGAATGTTCAAGAAGAAATATAAAGTTATCATTTATCAACTAAAATAGTGAATATATTGCGGTATCAAAATAGTAACATTCGCACTATTTCTGTGGATATCGTAAAAAGAAACAAATATGCGAACGTCTGGCCTCCCGAACCCGTCTGGCTAATTCTTTGGATGTAATGTTAAGTTAGATTTTATTGACTGTCATGTCTGAAATAAATGCATTTTTTATTTTATTTTCAATCACACAGTCATGCTTCTGCATTGCAAACTTAATTATCATTAAAGTTCATTCTGCAACAGGTGGGCGAGAAATAGACGTCCCTATACGACGTGTGGGAGTCATGCTTCTGCATTTTAGACTTAATGACTAAACCATTAACGTTCATATTGCTACAGGTGGGCGAGAACTGGACGTCGCCGTACGACGTGTGCGAGTCGTACTCGTGCAGCGAGGCGGGCGACGGCAAGCTGGAGAAGCTCACCACCGTCAAGACCTGCGAGACCAACTGCCAGCCGGTCAGTAGTAGTCCTTGGAAATGGCAATGCCAGATTTTGTATGGAAAGTGGCGTCTTTTTTTTTCGCGCGGCCATCGACCAAATTTTGTTTTTTTGATTACAAAATAGTGTAATAAACCAAACTTACTATGGCATGTATACCTCTAAACTCAGTCTGAACTGAGTTACGAGCATTAGAAGTTTGATAATTTTCATACTAGATTTGCTTTTTGTGCGCAAGTTTTGTAAGAAATTGCAACAAAATAGTGAGATCGTATGTGCCAATTTCTGGCATTGTCTTTTGGCAATTTTTTTATTATTTTTAATGAGTTAAAAACAGATTATACATGTTTTTTTCTTTCCTGGATACAAATAAAAAAAAAAAATAAAAACACTGCTTACTTAGTAGATATCAATGCATTGAGCCGGTCTGTACAGTTTTAATAATAAATGATAATTTTAGACCAATGTGTTTCTTTCTGAAAAAATTAATGCCCGTCATAACTCATTACTTTTGACGCACTTGTTACTATCCGCATGACGAAATAATAAGATGACATAACATTTATTAGTCGGCCGTTTGGTGTAGTGGTTCGAAACGGACTACTATTCCGGAGGTAGCGGGTTCGATTCCCGCACAGTACAAACATTTGTGTGCATGAACATATTTGTTTGTATTGAACTGGGTGTTTTCTATGTATAATAAGTATGTATTTACAAAAAAGAAGTATTTATGTATGTTTATATCCGTTGTCTAGTACCCATAGTACAAGCTTTGCTTAGTTTGGGACTAGAAGCGCAGTATAAAATGTCTAAGGATATTTATTTATATTGTTATTTCTTATTAGTGAAATAACAAACAATCAAACGTCCCAAACTGTTTAATTAAGCAGTTTGGGACGTTTCATTGTTTGTTATTTTATAAAATTGTCTGACTACGGGACTATTCCCACCTCTCTTTCCCACCGCTGCAACTCCTGTGTAGCCAGGATCTACAGCTTGACCGCCATAAAAACCCAACCAGTGAAGGTCAAGTTTGTCCCGGTGGAAAGTTAAACTGTCATTGGATCCGCAACGAAATTAATCAGAAGAACATAGGAGGAGTTCGAAGTTAAAATTGTCTGACTGTACATTTTTATTGCACAATTTATTTATTTAATAGAGTACAGTTACGTACATAGAATACCATATATTTAGAAAAAATACCACCTATTACAACCCATAAGATGCCTGTCTTCTAGGGCTGGAAGTACTTCCCAGCCGAGGCGTCGTCCAAGCAGTGCTGCGGCAAGTGCAAGCCCGTGGCCTGTGTTGTGGATGGAAAAGAACACGTCATCGGCGAACGCTGGACCTCGAAGGACTTCTGCGCCAACTATACCTGCGTCGACCTTAACGGGACTGTGAGTAACATTTAGGCTGGGTTGCACCATCTTACTTTAACCTTAACAAACGTCATAAATCTGTCAAAATCCATATAAAAAGCACCGGTTATCGTTATAGTTACGGTTAAAGTTGGGTGGTGCAACTCAACCTTAGAATAAAGTATGTAATGTAGCGATATATTTACCATTACTTTGATTATTTTTTTTATTTTGATTACCTCATCCTGAAATTAAAAAGTTCTAGCTATACCTACCCATTTAAAGTATCATTAACATATTATGCTGTGAGAGCCACCACCGGCGTTCTAAACGATATCTAGATCAAACGCCTGTGCGCACAATACATACGTGTTAAAGTTTGACGACTGTGCGGCGCACACGGAAAGCGTGTAATTTTGTTCCAACTTGGTTAGAAATGTTCTTCAATGTGCTTCAATCAAAGTGTGCCAAATTTTAACTTCAATACCTTTTGTACCGAACATTATGGCTATTAACTCACTTCCCATGATACTTGATTATATCCCAATATAATTTTTTGTCACCACATATAAACCAACAACCATACTCAGAGCTACTATAATTCATTCAAAATTGACTGCTCGAGTAAAAAACCCGATTATTTTTCTAAAACTCGCTTTAAAATCGCCTTCTATTCCCAGCTCCAAGTGCAAAGCTCCAACGAGTCTTGCCCCGATGTCCCGGAAGCCGTCCGCAAGCAGTTCGTACTGAATGAAGACATCCCGCCCGGACAGTGCTGCAAGAAACAGGAGCCAGTGGCTTGTCGAGTTGGCAACAAGGTCTACCAGGTACGAAACTTATTTTACGACTAAGCATTTCGATGACTCTTTTATAATGCGGACAGCTAGGGACTGGAATTCGTTGCCTGCTGCTGTCTTTCCCGAAAACTATAATCCGGGCCTTTTCAAGGCGAGAGTGAATAGGCACTTACAGGGCAGATATGTACCATCCTAGACTGCATCCCACTTAACATCAGGTGCGATTGTGGTCAAATACCTGCCTTATTTTGCATTAAAAAAAACTAATTAACTTTTTACCCACGGCGGAACGAATATCCCCCGTGTGTTTTTGTCATGTGTAAAAATATTATTTAACGCTATTTTTAGTTTTACCCAAGATGGAACAGATTGTCATGTGCATCAATTGTGTGGAGTTGATTTATTGGGCCAGACAAAATGTTATGGCGCAGGTACACTGCGGGAAATTGATCGAACAGAATAGCAAATAGGCACACAATCACACAATATGGGTGATCCACGGCGAAATTAACTGAAATGCGTGTTTACACTCTGTCTCGATCAATTTCCCGCATAGTGTAACTGCGCTATTACAAGCAAATTGTCGCGGTAAACATGTTTTTTTTATACACAAAACAGGCCACGCCCACATTTTATAAGATGTTTTGAATAAATACAGGAGGTCCGCCTTTATCCTAATTACTTTTATTGTAAGCTGGCCAACGTTACCTCGTAAATGATTTCGAACTAGCAAGTGGTAATAAAAGTTCGTGATACGTATGAAAGCTTGGGAGAACCAGCTATTCTGTTGCTGCTTTCCGCGCAGTGTAAACGCAGCATGTTCGTAAATTCTATACCTTGCACGAGGCAAGGTGTCAAAAATAGAGTTAGACTCATTTGAGTGTTCCCCTCCACGGAAATCTTTAGTAAAAGGCGAAAGATTTATTCGTAGTGAAGGGAAACCAGAGTGACGACACCAAGTCTCTCGGGGGCTTTAAGGAACGGAAAAAATACTCACACACCGCGGGGCAGCGCGAGCGCTACGCCATCTAGCGAGGCTATAGGAAACATTTTTTAACGTATGGTGGCGCCACTGGTACATAATACTTGTTATACTTGCTATAGGTACTTGTTATTATTGTTATTAATTTTAATATTATGTTCTCATTGTTTAATTTTAGCTCAAGGTTGAGAACTAATGCAGATACATTTTATGTATTATTATTTCGTTGTTTCGTACCTATGTATTTTAATCTTTTTGTGATCGTTTCGTTTGTTGCCTTTGTTGGTTGCATTATTATGAGTTTTAGGACTCATATGAAGACTTTTACATCTAATAAATTAATGGTATTTGTTTGTTTGTCTTTCATGTAATTTAAATGTGTTTTTAATATCCTCATAGATTATTAATTTATCTAGTTGCTACAATCACATGTTTTGAATTTGAATTTGCTTGGTTTGCAACTAGATGGCGCTGAGCAAAGGAGAAAGGCTTTTCACAACTACTGCGATGCTATATTACGTCACCCCACCCCACAGGCAGGCGTACCCAGGTTCTAATCCTAGAGAAGAGGGAGGGGTCAGTCTGATCAAAGGGGGGTGGGGAAAAATACATTTTTATGTAGCGTCCCCCCTGCTCTTAACGCTAAGAATGAAATATAATATGCCCGCTACTTCACCCGCGTGAAATTTAGTTTGTCACAGATCGTCATAAATTATAGCCTTTATGTTATTCTGGGTTATAAACAATAATACTGCAAATTTTCATCAAAATCCGTTCAGTAGTTTTGGCGCTCGCCTCGACACGTCTACTTATGTCCGCGTCAAATACATTACGTCGTCCGGTGCTTAGTAACACTTTTTATTATTAAACCTTTACAGGAGGGCCAGACCTGGCCTTCAGACGACCCGTGCAAGAACTTGACGTGTTCCCGCGACGTCACAGGGCGGTTAACACATGCGGCCAGCGTGGAAGCGTGTTCATATGAATGCAAGCGCGGCTGGGGCTACCGCGCGCCGCCGCCTGGCGTCTGCTGCGGCCGCTGCGTGCAGGAGAAGTGCTTGCTGGACGACGAGCTGGTGGAGCCAGGTTAGGATGCTTTATAGGAGGGATTAAGCGACGTCACAGGGCGGTTAACACACGCAGCTAGTGTAGAAGCGTGCTCGCGTGAGTGCAGGAGAAGTGCTTGATAGACGACGAGCTGGTGGAGCCAGGTTAGGATACTTTATAGGAGGGATTAAGCGACGTCACAGGGCGGTTAACACACGCAGCCAGTGTAGAAACGTGTTCACATGATTGCAAGCGCGGCTGGGGTTACCGCGTACCGCCGCCTGGCGTCTGCTGCGGCCTCTGCGTGCAGGAGAAGTGCTTGCTGGACGACGAGCTGGTGGAGCCAGGTTAGGATACTTTATAGGAGGGATTGAGAGACGTCACAGGGCGGTTGACGCACGCAGCCAGTGTAGAAACGTGTTCATATGAATGCAAGCGCGGCTGGGGCTACCGCGCGCCGTCGCCTGGCGTCTGCTGCGGCCGCTGCGTGCAGGAGAAGTGCTTGCTGGACGACGAGCTGGTGGAGCCAGGTTAGGACACTAGGGGAGGGATTAAGCGACGTCACAGAGCGGTTAACACATGCGGCCAGTGTAGAAACTTGCTCGCGTAAAATGCAATCGCGGCTGGGGCTACCGTGCACCGCCGTCTGGCGTCTGCTGCTGCCGCTGTGTACAGAAGAAGTTCTTGCTGGACGACGAGCTGGTGCAGCCAGGTTAGGATACTTTATAGGAGGCATTAAGAGACGTCACAGCTTTGATATTTTGATTTTGTCTTCCGTAACTAAAGATTATTTGAAATCTCGTATTGCCACTAACATGTTGTACCAAATTAAAATGGGAGCATACTTATTGTGTTATAAAACTTCCGCACTGATTTGAAAACCTACTGAATTTACAGGTCGTTTAGGCAAAAGTATTCTAAATTTTTCTTTTTTATTTAAAAACTCAATAAAAAATATGAATGAACCTTCCCAACATTTTGTAATAATAAAGTTTTTTAATCCATTCATCAGGCACAACGTGGTACTCCGCTGACAACTGCACAACATACACTTGCGAGAAGCTCGGCGAGGACCTGCTGGTGACGTCAGCGCGCGAGACGTGTCCCGACGTGTCGGACTGCGACCCCGAGGACCTGGTCAACGACACCTGCTGCCAGGTCTGCAAGGAGAAGCCCATGGCGCTGAGTAAGTTATTGTTTATACTAAGCAACTACAGCATGGAACTGTGCCAATAACTGCAGGGTTACTCCGAAAAACGTTATGAAGTTTCGACTGTTGACATCCCTTTTACGCAAAGGGAGATCCCAGCATGAGTGACAGTGACAGATAGACCAGAAAGTAAGTAGCGTTCCGGAGTAGCCCTGCTGCGTAACGTACATTTGTGAGAAACTCGGCGACGACCTGCTGGTGACGTCAGCACGCGAGACGTGTCCCGACGTCTCGGACTGTGACCCTGAGGACCTGGTCAACGAGACCTGCTGCCAGGTCTGCAAGGAGAAGCCCATGGCGCTGAGTAAGTTATTTGTAATCTTAGGCAACTATAGATGACCCACGCTGAACTGTCCCACCAAACTCAATGACAGGGGGGCGCTACCATCGTTCAACTATATGGTTTCCAACATGGCAAAACTCGGAACCAGCGATTCGGTATTGACGGTGGCGCCCCACTGTCAATGTCATGCAGGACAGTTCAGTATTTTGGAACTATACAACATGGAACTGTCGACAACTGCGGGATTACTCTAAAAAACGTTATGAAATTTCGACTGTTGACATCCCTCTCACGCAAAGCGAGATCCCAGCATGAGTGACAGTGACAGATAGACCAGAAAGTAAGTAGCGTTTCGGAGTAGCCCTTCTGCGTAACGTACATTTGCGAGAAGCTCGGCGACGACCTGCTGGTGACGTCAGCGCGCGAGACGTGTCCCGATGTGTCGGACTGTAGTCCCAAAGACCTGGTCAACGACACCTGCTGCCAGGTCTGCAAGGAGAAACCCATGGCGCTGAGTAAGTTATTTGTGATCTTAGGCAACTACAACATGGAACTGTCGACAACTGCGGGGTTACTCCGAAAAACGTTATGAGGTTTTGACTGTTGACATCCCTCTCACGCAAAGCGAGATCCCAGCATGAGTGACAGTGACAGATAGACCCAAAAGTAAGTAGCGTTTCGGAGTAGCCTTGCTGCATAACACCTGCTGCCAGGTCTGCAAGAAGAAGCCCATGGCGATATTAGGCAACTATTAATCATCTAAAAACATAAAGGACTGATAACACCATTTATATTTTAAGAATGATTGGGCCGATTGGTTGGACTGATCACCGAAAATCTCCTTTACACCTTGCATGTTGTATTTTTATTGTGATGTCGGTCACAGACGTGTCAAAATGTTTGTGAAGATGCACAAAACCTGTGTGACAGGATATTAACAAATATAATGTTTTCTATTTGCCATTCGTATACTTAGGCCTTTTGGCGTACGTCAGGAGAACTCAATACTCCTACTTTATTTGCTAATATTTATTTAGGTACTCCACATTAAATAGTCTATTTTTACAAAAACTTTTACAATTTCTTTTTTCACGCCAGGTTTCACTTTACAAAAACGTTTGTACATTTGTATGCACACACAGTGACAAGCATATGTTTCATAGGTACGTGTACCCCAACCCTTCTGGCGGGCCCGGCTTCGGTTGGTGCCATCCGCGCGGTGCTCAAACCGCACGGCGCGTGCTACAACGACCGCCCGCTCGTCGGCTTCTACGAGTGCCGCGGGTCATGCGACTCCGGCACGCTGTATAATAACGGTGAGTAACGGAGATGTGGAGATATACGATATACCGATAACAACGGTATACAGGGTGGAATTTTGTAATGCCACCTGGAGGGAAAGTACTCTTAATAATGTGGATAGAAAATTTTACTCAAAGAAAACATTCCTTTATTTTTTAAAAGAAAGAGAACTGCATTCAAAGATTTTGTAAAATTTTTCGAATATTCACCACCATACCATACAATTTTCTGTAAATAAATAAAAATAATTTAAGAATTCAAGGTTTTCCTTTCATTTGATTTATCAAGTTTGTTAGAGAGATTTCATCCTTATACTTAACTCTAACGATCGATGCAATAAAAATACAGGTTGTAATTTTTAACAAATTTTAGTTGGTTCGATTCCCGGGTATGGCAAGCAAATTTTTAGAAATCTTTGAATGCAGTTCTATTTCTTTTCCTAAATTAAGGAATGTTTCCTTTGAGCAAAATTTTCTATTTACAGTATTAATATATATAAATTCCACCCTGTATAAAGAAGGCTCAAGGTCACCCAAAGGGCGATGGAGCGTGCTGTGCTCGGAGTTTCCCTGCGTGATCGAATCAGAACTCGTAGAGATGGTGGCCGCTGAGGCAGAAAAGTTCTCGAGTGGCGACCACGGGCTGGAAGACGTAGCGTGGGCAGGCCCCCCACGAGGTGGACTGACGATCTGGTGAAGGTCGCGGGAGGTGCCTGGATGTATTTGTGGAAATCATTATTTCAGGCATTAAAACAAGTGTTGCCCGCTCGGTGATATAGCATTTTCCAATCGAGTTTCAGTTCAATTTTACTTTATTCGCGAATTTTTGCTCTATGAGTATGTAAGCCTTTTTTAGGACACTATACACGTCCTAAATATAGCTCGCTCTACCACCACTTCAGAACACCATATCGGCTGATGCTGAGAAGAAGTGGCAGCAGAAACACACTCACCGATTCCTATCAATCTCAATACAATTTTTGACAAGCGTGTCATCGCGTGTTAATAATTCTACAAATTGTTCCAAAAGAAGCATTTATCATTAACTAGCTTTCCGCCAGCGGGTTTGCCCGCGTGGACTCCGAAAAACCCAAATATTTTACGGAACCCTATTTTTTCCAAAATAAAATGTAGCCTATGTTACTCGTGGATAATGTAGCTTTCGAATGGTGAAAGAATTTTTAAAAACGGTCCAGTAGTTTTTGAGCCTATTCATTACAATCAAACAAATAAACAAAGTTTTCCTCTTTAAAGGTAATATTAGTGTAGATAAATTGTTTTAAATTAAGTATCTATCATCCAGTGACGGGCATCCACGATTCCAAGTGCGAGTGTTGCACGGCCACGAGCTACGGCTCGGTCGACATCTGGCTCGCGTGCGCGGACGGCTCGCGGCAGAAGCACCGCGTGGCCTCGCCCAACAACTGCAGGTGCCTCGCGTGCGGCGCCAACGCTTCAGGCTGGCCAGGTAAATACTAATACCCTTATTCATATTCATGCAATGGCTCGGAAATGTGGCCTCTCACTATAGGCCTTATACAGAAGCTCAAAGTTGCACAGCGTGCTATGGAGAGGGCTATGCTTGGTGTTTCTTTGCGAGATCGAATCAGAAATGAGGAAATCCGTAAACGAACTAAAGTCGCTGACATAGCCCGACGGATTAGCAAGCTGAAGTGGCAATGGGCAGGGCACATAGTACGCAGAACTGACGGCCGATGGGGCAGCAAGGTTCTGGAATGGAGGCCGCGTACCGGAAGGCGCAGCGTGGGACGTCCACCTACAAGGTGGACCGACGACATCGTAAAGGTAGCAGGAAAGCGCTGGATGCAGGCCGCTACCAATCGATCAACGTGGAAAGCATTAGGGGACGCCTATGTTCAGCAGTGGACGTCCTATGGCTGACATGATGATGATGATGATATTAATGCAAACAGCTTAATATCCACGACTCCAAGTGCGAGTGTTGCACGGCCACGAGCTACGGCTCCGTGGACATCTGGCTCGCGTGCGCGGACGGCTCGCGGCAGAAGCACCGCGTGGCTTCACCCAACAACTGCAGGTGCCTCGCGTGCGGCGCCAACGCCTCTGGCTGGCCAGGTAAATACTAATTAATACCCTTATTCACTGTCATGAATAAGGGTAGATCAAGTGGAACTGGATTGGCCACACTCTCCGAAGGGACCCCGATCACATCCCTAAGCAGGCTCTGGGTTGGAATCCCCAAGGAAAACGCAAACGTGGTCGACCCAGGCAAGCTTGGCGGCGCACTGTAGCGGACGAGGCGAAGAAGATCGGCAAGACCTGGAGCGAGATCAAGCGAGAAGCTCAAGACCGAACGCGATGGAGGACTGTTGTGGACGCCCTCTGCCCCATCTAGGGGACATAGGACCATAAGTCAAGTAAGTCAAGACCCTTATTCATATTAATGCAAACAGCTTAATATTCACGACTCCAAGTGCGAGTGTTGCACGGCCACGAGCTACGGCTCCGTGGACATCTGGCTCGCGTGCGCGGACGGCTCGCGGCAGAAGCACCGCGTGGCCTCGCCCAACAACTGCAGGTGCCTCGCGTGCGGGGCCAACGCCTCTGGCTGGCCAGGTACACAATAGGCTAGATGACAAAATTTCAATTGTTTGTCCGTCAGACAGATAATTAGAAAATATTAGACTCATATTTCTTATTTTCTTTCATAATTAAATAATAACAGTGCTACATCGAGTTGAAATGGCGCGATACGTCACGCTTGAGTAGAATTTTTACTCAAAAGTGACGTCACGCGACATTTCAACTCAATATAATACTGTAATTATTCGATTATGGATAGAGTCTAATATTTTCTAATGATCTGTCTGACGGATTAAATAGAATTTCGATTTCATTACCCAGTCATCATCCCTATTCTTGACAAGTTATCTACTCTTCGTCCATTGTCCCTTATAACAATAACCGCGAGATTGGTATGGCCATCGGTGGCTGGTGGGATTGGTCAGGTAGGTACGCATTTGTTAACAGCTCCTACTTCATAAGATCTTAGGAAAAAATGAAGGAAACAAAAATATTTCCGATAGGTTTTCAATAGCATCTTTCAATTTGACCCGCGGCCGGGTTAAAATACGCACTACGATAAAATTGTTTTAGACGACAATGTTTGGAAAACAATATTTATAAAATGTCTCGAAAAGATGACGTGTCGCGTATTTTATTAACCCTGCATTTACAATATTTTTTGTTCATAAACCTGCAGGCAAGAAGCCAACGAAGGGCGGCGTCGACACCATAGACTACGACATCCCAGAGATCTATCAGCGCATGCGCATCCCCGACGCCGGCGCGCGCTAAACATCGCAACAACTATACATAAGGCCCGTATCACAGAACTACGCTCGAAACTCGATTCAATCTCAAGACATTAATGCCCTGTGATTGGTCTAATACCTAGATGTAATGGACAATTTGACACCATTCTCCAATAATTCGAAATCACAACTTTTCTAAAAAGACACTTCATTCTGGTCTTAAAAACTTAATTAATTTTAAATTACCTGTAAATTACGATTTTTGGTCGCATTGTAATTGAAAAAAGTAGTTTGAGTTGACAAAACAGTGACGTCACTTGCTCGTAGTGACATAAAAAATCTATGGGAGAGTTTCGTTTTGTCAGTTTTAAAAAGTACGTCAATTAATTGGTGGTGTCAACATGTCTATTCGACCAATCAAAGGCCTCAATCTGTGCTTTTTGATCTCTGTTCTGTAATACGCACCTAAAACTACTCTTTATTTTACGATCTCTACGCAACAACCAGTGCCAAAGTTTATTATAAGGACATAAAAAATACACACATGTAAATTGATCACATCAATTGTATTCTTGTAAATATTCAATAAATACTGCTGATATATTATGGAAGTCTTTTTGTCAGAATTTGTCGAACAATAACAGAATAGACACAATAATTATATTCACAAAGTATAGTATTACATCTCAAAGCTTCAATAAGACAAGAATTCGTTAGAAAGGTAAAAAAATAGACGAACATTTACAAAAAATAAGATCTAGTTGTCTTTTTGAGTTCTGCAAAAAATGCGAGGTGATGTAATTAACATTAGCCTTAAATAACAAACTAGTTATGCATTAGAACAACAAATCATTCCTTGGAGATCCCTCGATAACATTAACAAAAGAGAACGTCCATCACTGGGAAGTTCGAGAGTCGTCCAATAAATAGACACTACACATGTTACAATAATATTATTTACAGTCGGAGCCAGTGCCGTATTATCCATAAGGCACTTTAGGCCAGTGCCTAGGGGCCCATTATGACCAGGGGCCCAGCACTCCCAATTAAAAAATTAAAAGAAAAATATGTTAAAGATTATTTTTATGCAACAAAACTCAAACCACCTCAAAACTTCGCCCTATTTTGGTTTACACATTCATTCTTCATATTTCGATATTGTGCAACTTAATTCATTTTCGTAACATTTAGGCCAGTAGAATTAGATTTTAAATCGGAAATAATTCCTACAAAAGATTTTATTGTTTTAATGGCGGAGTTGTGCTTAAGTGGTGGGGCTCCTCGAAATGGCCATTTTTGCGGTTTTACTGTTATACCGCGTAAAGGACTTACTGTATCGAAAACTGATCTTCATGACGGTTGAAAGACATTCAATCCTGCATTTAATGTTAGACTTTGACATTGACTGTTCTTCGACAAAGTAGAAAATACACGTATAATTAATGATCCTCTCTACGTCCAATAGCTTGTCGCCCATTTTTGGAGTCGAACCTTGGACCAGCTGTAAGACTTCTCAACGCAGTAGTGCAGGAGGGTGCAAGAAAGAGGGGCAGCCACAGTAGATAACACAGAGTCGTTCAAGAGAGTGCAAGGAAGGGGTGCAAGAACCGTAGTTAAGAAACGGCTGGGATGATTAAGGATAGACGAATCCAACTCGCGAGGCAGGAATATGCTGGTTAAAGTGGCCCTTTTCAAGGCTTTGGAGCTTGCGGGGTGACGAGCCATTGGACGTAGAGAGGATCATTAAATACGTATTTTTTCTATTTTGTCCATGATAGGCACAAGAACGGTTTGTCCAAAATATATGAATTTGGTCTTATTCAATGCAGGATTGCCCTTCAATCGTCATGAACATCATTTTTTTTCGATACTGCAAGTCCTTTACACCGCATAACCGTAAAACCGCAAAAATGCCCCTTTCGGGGGGCCCCACCACTTAAGCACAACTCCGTCGAAGTCGAAAACCTAGGATAGTCTTAAAGAGCAACAAACGGCTGGCACCGACTCCGAGAATATCAATCATGTGGTACATTTGTCCTAATAAATTAATTAATGTAATTATTTTCTACTTTTTAGTGCAGGTTTTTTGGAGTCGGTTTTTTTATGTTTATGTCAGTTTTATAAAAATAATTATGCAAGATTCCTAGATTTCCTATTCTGTGTTTCATTTTGTTTCGATACTCCGATACTTCGTCCTGTAGATTGTGGCAAGGCTTTTCACTTGAAGGAAGGCGTATACCTTTGCAATGTGATGACTGAAGTCCGTTGTTGATGATGATGGTACCTGGGGCGATGCCAATCTGGTCCAATTTAACGCGTCAAAAACACAGTCGTGTCTGTTCTCCGCCAAACGAAGTCCATTCCTTATGACTCCGAGGTCATCATCATCATCATCATGTCAGCCATAGGACGTCCACTGCTGAACATAGGCCTCCCCTAATGCTTTCCACATTGATCGATTGGTAGCGGCCTGCATCCAGCGCTTCCCTGCTACCTTCACGATGTCGTCGGTCCACCTTGTAGGTGGACGTCCCACGCTGCGCCTTCCGGTACGCGGCCTCCATTCCAGAACCTTGCTGCCCCATCGGCCGTCAGTTCTGCGCACTATGTGCCCTGCCCATTGCCACTTCAGCTCCGAGGTGTGCCTGTTAAAATCACCGAGCGACTGCAACTTTTGGGCCTTGAAATATCCAGCAAGTTGAACTTTGGAGAGTACATCGAATACTGCTGCCACCTCTGGGATGGCTCTGCCAAGAAACATTTGGCTGCTCTGGATTCGGTGGAAACCTTCGACTTATTGACAGCCCCACCCTTGTCGAAGCGTTTTACAGGCTACACTTCGGATAATGTGAGAAAGAATTACCTACATAAACTAATTCCACCAGCCCCCTTCCATCATCGGGGAACCAGACGCAGGTTCGCCTATATTGTTGACATTCCACCAGCTCGCACTAAGCGTCTCGATGACTCTTATAATGCGAACCGCTAGGGACTGGAATAAAATTCGCTGCCTGCTGCTGTCTTTCCCGAAGACTATAATCCGGGCCTTTTCAAGGCGAGAGTGCATAGGCACTTACAGGGCAGATATGTACCATCCTAGACTGCATCCCACTTAACATCAGGTGCAATTGTGGTCAAATAACTGCCTTGTTATGCATAAAAAAAATCCTTCATTCTATTTCGTAATGTAGACAGTAAAAATTTCCAAATTGCGTTGTTGTGGTATGAAAAAGGGGGGCCCGAAACGAGCTGTGCCTAGGGGCCCCGATATGGTTAATCCGGCCCTGGTCGGAGCGCTTTCACATAAATGCTGCATCAACATAAGGCCTTCAGGCAAACCCCGAAGTGATTTCTGATTTCGGCCTTTGACTAAGTCAAACCTAGAAGTGCCTAAACTGTTCAGTCAAACGTCGAAACTAAAATAATCTGCTTCGGGCTTTGCCTAGTCAATCCTAGAAACGACTGGCAGACTCGGTCAGAAGTAAACAGCAAATAGAAAACCGGCCAAGTGCGAGTCGGATTCGCTTACGAAGGGTTCCGTGCGACTCTGTTCTTGTATGGGAGCCCCCCTTTTAATATTTCTTTTATTTTAATTTTATGATTTATTTTTAAAGTAGATATTATGTGAATATTTCAAGGGTTCACCTGTTTACGTTTTAATTTAAATTCGAGCAAAAAACTGCAAAAAGTTTGCTGTATAGGAGCCTCCCTTAAATATTTATGTATTTTATTGATTTATTTATTTTTAAAGTGAATAAAAAACTAAATCTTTTGAAAATGATTCATGAGATACGAGCCTGGTGACAGACAAAATTTAGCGAAGTCATAGTAATAGGGTCCCGTTTTAACTCTTTATCCTTTAAGCCTTAATAAAGGACCTTCTGTTACCTTCAAATTTAAGGTAACAGAACCCTAAAAATTAGTAATTTCAAGATCGGTCTAGAAACACTGAAAAACAACCTCAGTAAATAGTTTTAGTTTTTCGTACCTTCACCTAAAGAACCGACCGTAACGCCTTTGCAATAAATTCGAGATCAGAATAAAGTATAGTTTAGTTTAAAGTCTTAATTGAGGTTTGACTAGTCAAACCCCGATTTCATTAAATTGAGTTTCGACGTTTGCCTAACCAAATTAGTTACTCCCAGGTTTGACTGACATTCTTTAGTCAAAGGCCGAAATGTTTGGGCTTTGACTAAGACTTCTAGTCAGACCTGAGGATTGACTAGTCAAACCTAGGTGTGCCGGAACTTCGAGGTTTGACTATAACAAATGCACTAATTTAAGGAATTTGTGAAGTTGTTGTTATTATTTAAACAAGATTAGTATACCGTTTGAATGGGGATAGACTAGAGAAGTTTTGATAAAATCCGAAGATCGCTATCTCTTTTAAAAAAAAATTATAGCCATGTAAACTTAAATATTCAGTCCATTTTTAACTTTTCGGAAAACTTCAAAGCTGAATTTTAAAAAAACTAGATGATATTTGCCAGTAAATTTAGATTTGATGCAACCCTACATCAATGCACGTTAAAACAAAATATTTACTTTGAGGTTACGCCTAGTAGTTTTTTTTCAAATAGAAATTAAATGATGCGATTTGGGTA
Organism: Ostrinia furnacalis; assembly: GCF_004193835.3. NCBI lineage: Eukaryota > Metazoa > Arthropoda > Insecta > Lepidoptera > Crambidae > Ostrinia > Ostrinia furnacalis. The sequence continues at coordinate 113,926 of NW_021134678.1, forward strand.
TTTTGGTGAAATTACTAAAAAAAAAAATATAAAAGTAGCCGCCTGGCATGCAACGTGTTATGGGGGCTGAAAATATAGGAAATGACCTATTCTATCCACCAAATCATTTTGGCACACGATGCGCCAAACACCCTGTATACTTGGAATTGCTCTAGGGCCAATGAGGAAGCTGGAGACCTGCAGATGACTACACTTGGAGTATGAGTATTCTTTGGTCTACACCCTAGTCTTCTACATTTGCGCCGCGACGCGCACGTAATGGCACAATGCAATGCTGACCTAGAAATCAGAAATGGTCAATGCCCTCTCCTTACATTTTTTTTTCTGCTCGATGCCATTTATATTTCTTTCCCCCCAAATCCCATCTCTAGTGTTTTTTTTTTAAGTCAAAACCACAGAGCACGTATCTTTAGCTTCATGGTAATAGCAGGGTGTAGAAACTTCCATACAACGGTCATCGAAGTGAAACTTGCTTCCAAACAGCGACATCGGTGAATAAATTCAAATACTTTTTAACTGCCCTAAAACGCTGTAGATGTCGCTGATCCTGTTTCCTTCATATTTTCATTTTTTTCTTAATTAAAATATATTTGAGAATATTGTTAATTACAATGTGAAAACTTTTTTAAATGAAATTAATTTGTTTTAATTTAAAACTGAACATTGACATTTTTGTTATAATTTACATAAGGGTCATTCCATGAAAATCTGTATATTTTCGACGTCATTTTGTCCGTGACTTTTTTAAGATGCTTTTGAATACTTTATTAGTGTAAATTATAGGTTATTAATTAATTATGTCTAAAAGGGCCAGTCACTTTATGCTTTATTTTAGGAGAAATTATAATTTTCAATTTTTTCATAGTACATTACTCCTATATGACTTCTAATAAAGTATAAAACTTATAACCTTAACATTTACAGATAAGTTAATATACATAATATAGTTGTTTTGTTATTATCACTATATAAAAAACATAATTCCCTAACTAGTAATTTAGTCCCAAGTGCCGTTTAAAGCTAGGGCCTGACGCTCTAGGGACTGACGATTTGGAGTAAAACTTAACACAAATGCAGATTAACTTTATATTATAAGATGCTTAATACGATGTGCCGAAAATAGCCAAAAAACCACACGTAAATACTATTAAATTGTATACAATTTCCTATTGT